>NW_027112276.1:296023-300378 GCF_000696795.3 Halyomorpha halys | reverse complement strand
ACCTATTCTGAATATTCGGCGCAATTATGCATATAGTAGAATTATAACTAGAAAGAAATACTATAGGAACATAAATAATATATTTTATTTAAATATTATAGTAAAAATTATTTATTAAATAGATTGTAAGACGATAGTCCGGGTGGCGGTCAATAAAGTTACCAAAACAGTAGAAATGACCACCCGGACTATCTTCCAACAATCTACTTCGTAGGGTCAACTATCTTCCTCCAATATTTATTAAATACATGGTAAATTGCTAATAAAATTATTTAGTCTGTTTATAATAAATAATGTGCTCTATAATAATTATTAATAGAAATATTAGCCTTGATATAGAAAGTAATAAATTAAATTAAATTGAATATAAAATTAAAAAAAAAATAAAACTCTTGCTTTAGAGAATAAAATAATATTTTTAATATACATACGAGATTTAAGAAATTGAATATTTAGAAGAAAAAAAATTCTTGCTAATTATAAAGCATTACCAGTGATGCGGCGAGAGGGATGCGCTGGGATCTCTTGAGCTCTGCTCTACCCCTCACACATGGGAGATAGAGTGGGCTCAGGGATCCTCAGGTCGACTGTGTAAATACTGTATATAGGAGTGTAAATGTGACTAGAGATTTTTTTTTATTTTTATCATTATTTTATTTTATGTATTTACTTTTTTTTTCATGCACATAGTTTGATTATATTCATTTTCTTTATCTTTCTGTTTATATTTTAAGAGAGATTTTATTTATTTTTATGTACTTTTTTTTTCATTTATTTATTTATTTTTCATTCTTATTTTATTTTAGTATGAATGTGATTCATCACTATTACCTATTGCCCACAATGGTGTGGCACATTATAATATTTATCAATAATTTAAAATTCAAAAAAATTATAAATGGCAATAGACAAAAAATAAAAGATGAATAAAGTACTCTATGATAATTACAAAAATTAAATTAATTAAAAAGAGCATAGAAAGTAAAAAAAAAAATTGTATAAAAATAAGAAAAAATAATTTACTTCTTAAATAATTGGGGTTGTTATAGAATTAGATAATTTAATATTTAAAAGAAGAAAAAAAAAAATATTAAAAAATTGTCCCATGGAAGTAAATGTTCAAATAAATCTTTTTCAGAATAAGAAATAAAAGGCAAACAATAAGTGTGTTAGTTTATTAAATAATATTTAAGCCAGGATTTTCATTTCATTATTATTAATAAAACAAAAATGAAATGGATTTATATTACTAATATCTTAGTAACTATAGGTATTATATTACTAATATAGAGTCCACAAAACCCTAAAATAATAACTAGAAATTAAAACCACTTCGTCCACATCCTTAGGATCTTCGTGGATATAACTGTTATATCTTTTTTTTTTTTTTTTTTTAATATAAAGGAAACATTAAATCTTTGCTTTTATTCACATTTCAGTTATAAAAGTTATTGCAGTATTTAATTAATATATTTTGTTTATTTAAATTTAATTTTAATCCAAGTTCATTCCTTATGATTTTTTTTTTACATGAAATTTTCGCCTTTTCTCTTAACATGTTATCATAATAGATCTTTATTTTGCTATAGATTTAAAAGTTATTCCATTAATATTTTTTTTGTTTATTTATCTATTATTTATATTTAATTTTTTTCTTATAATTCATGTATATTTCTGTTTCTTTTTTGTATCTACGGATGTTTTTTTACATACAATGTTCGTTTTTTCTCTTTACATTTCATCTTAAGTAAAAATTGTATTTATATATTATTGTATCTAGTCTTCAAAAATAATTCGTTATATAAGATATATGATATAAAAATAAGATTTACAAATATTTATTATTTTCGTTAATTTACTTTGTTCAATTTTATATATATTTTCACATATTTAGTCATACCATTGTACCATTTATTTCATGTTATCGTTTCTCTTACTTCGTTACATTATTTTAGTTGTTTGTATCCTTCTTTAGCCTTAATTAAGCCCCCTGTAAAGTAGGACGAAACGTTGTAGTTTAATTACTAATTGAGTCCATTTGACCGCTCCCGGACCATCTTCCTTTTATATATCACCCTAGGTCGATCAAGGATATTCCAATATATACATAAAACAAATTTATGTAATATACTTCATTCTACAGTGCTACTGGATGTATATATATACTTGTATATAGTACATACTTTTGTACGAATATGTATAAATATAGAAAAACCTTTTATAAACAAAAAAAAAACTAATTTAATATAAGATTATTTTTTCTTTAAAAGTAAAAAAATAAAAAAAGCTGCCTTCTAAATATCCCTGGTAGGACAAGAAGTATGAGGGTTTAATCAAGAAGGCCCTCGTGACAGATTGGTCGAGATTTCCGTTGGCACTGCCTCAAGAGGCGGGTTATCTCAACTCTGATAAAAATAGCTTCGCCTTCTGGGATATTTTAATCTCGATTGTCACCTCTTTACCGACCTCTGTCTCCTAAATTATATTTTAAAAGCCAATTAATGTTCATAACCACAACGAATATAATACGTTAGCTATTCTGAACTGTTAATAATAAAGAGAAATTGTAAAAAAAAGAATTAAATCAAAGTTAAAAAAAATCAATTTTGTTTACTTTAACACTCCAATTGTCTCAAGTCATCTTAGAGATGATCTAAAGATATTTGAGCCTTAAAAAAAAATTCCAAATCGCAACTAGTCAGAAAAAAAAATCTGAACTTTAACATACTCCCTGGAAGGTGAAAAATTCAACAAATATTTTTTTTAAACAATATGAACGAGATGATCGGCGGTGAGGTAAAGAGGAACAAAAAATAGTTAACAACTATTCATTTATAATAAATTATTATCTAATTATTTTGTATGTTTAGGTATACCCCTTATATTTAATAGTCTTTACTAGCTTCTTTTACATTTATTGTATTGTATCAATATTAGGGGTATTCATGATGTTGTATTAAATGTAAAATGTAAAATGTTTTAACATGTTAAATGTTATAAGTATTGGATTGTGAGCGGCCCTATTTAAAGTCCATGCTAAACGGCAAATAAATAAGAGCTTCTACCGGATTTTCTGAGCAACTTGTTTTATAACCTTTCCTTCGAAAACTTTATGTTATTGTTTACTTCTAAGTTTCGATTAATGTAATTTATTACAAAATGCCTAAAGTGGAAGTTGTGCGAATATTTGGTCACTGAGTGCCTTGTTGATCTTCTAACTAGTGAGGAACAGAATCAAGATGATCTAATTGACAACTGTCATTAAAATATTATTATTTTCATCTATTGCTTTATTAGTTTAAAAAACATTCAAAACAATACTAACACAATCAAAACACAAACTACGAGGAAGTAAACCAACACAACAAATAAAACGGTGACGAGCTCAGCTGGTCTGTTGCGCGACGTCATTCTTCACTCTCAAGCATGTTAAATGTTATATCGTTTTAACACGGTGAAATAATTAAAAATTTCTCCATTTAACATAAGTTTTTTCCAGGTCGAGGTTCCAACAACGATTATCAACTTAACAACAGTTTAACAAAGCTTTGAACGTAGAGTTGGAATCGGGAGAGATGGGCTCTCTCGGATTTATTTCCATTTTTTCCTACAGTTAACTATCATATTATTTCATATTTAATATTCATATTTTTTTTTTTACTCTGAACAATAAAAACTGGTAAATTATTTCTAATAAAGAAAGTTAAAAGTGCTTTATAGGATAAGTTTTTTTTTTAATTCTGCACTTAAGCTCAGTTAAATTAATAGTCATAGAGGATAAGAACCAGCTGGGATTACAGATCACCTAATTGTACAGTGAAATACCGAGTATAAACGAAATCGTAATTTTAGAGAAATTATGGCCAAATAATGAAAAATCGATCTTATAACTGGCACTTCTGACCTATCAATCTAATTGAAAAAGTTGTTACATCACAAGCATATTTAAGATGGATATATAAATTAGGTTCGAATCCGGCTATGGCAGATAATTATATTCTGCTTCACTGTAGCCGTGAATCAACTCTGTGGGTTCTGGAGCACTCGTGAGGTCCACCCAGGCGCAAAGTACTGATCTCTTCATGGATCGTAGGGATTCACATTATTATTATTATATTTTTTACGATTTTGAAAAAAAAATTTATATTTTTACGATTCTTGAAAATGTTTATTTATCTATGAATAAATACGCAAAAAATAACAAATTATTCATTTTTATTTTTCATACAAAAAATAAAAAGGTTTATTTATTTATCTTCACGGACCACATGCAAATCTAAGTACATTCATCCCGTTAAAACTTTTATAATACATATAAAGAGTTGATATTTTTTATATAATAATATATTTTATTA
>NW_027112276.1:287353-295672 GCF_000696795.3 Halyomorpha halys | reverse complement strand
AAGAGTTGATATTTTTTATATAATAATATATTTTATTATATTTTTTATTTAAATAGATTGTAGGAAGATAGTCCGGGTGGCGGACAATAAAGTTACCAAAACAGTAGAAATGACCACTATCTTCCAACAATCTACTTCGTAGGTCAACTATCTTCCTCCAATATTTATTAAATTTGACTCTTCATGGATTGTAGGGATTCACATTATTATTATATGAATATTTAATATGAATTTTATTTTATTAGCTAGGGTGTTTACACACATAGACTATTTTACTGTACTAAGTTACAATAGAGGTATTCATGAACTTTAGTTTAACATGTTAAATGGAGAAATAAGGGCCACCCATAGCTCAGTGGTTAAGACACAGTCTTACCAATTTGATGTCTATTGGTGGTGCCGGTTCGAATCCGGCCTGGGACGTTGACTTTTTTCATTGAGTGGTGGTCCCACAAAATGAAGAACTTTGACCCCCAACCATGGCTAGGCAGTATAGGACTCCAATGGGAGTCTTGGCCAAAAAAAAAAAAAAAAGGGGTACTTATAAGAACACAAATGGAGAAATATTTCCTTCTTTTACCATGCTAAAACGATATAACATATAACATGGTTGAGTGTCTGTTACTAGGTCTGTTAAATGGAGAATGACCTTAAGCAAGCACCAGCTGAGATCGTCACCGTTTTGTTTGTTGTGTTAGGTTACTCCCTCGTTGTTTGTGTTTTGATTGTATTAGAATTGTTTTGGATCTTTTTAAAACTGATAAAGTAATATATAATAATAATAATGTAATGACAGTTGTCAATTAGCTCATCTCGATTCTCTTCCTCTTAGGTTAGATCAACTAGACACTCAGCAGTCAAATTTTCACACAACTTCTATTTTTCACTTCCTTTAGGCATGTTGTAATAAATTACTATAATCAAAACTTAGAAGTAAACAATAATATGAAGTTTTGGAAGTAAAGGTTATAAAACAAGTTGCTCATAAAATCCGCTAGGAGCTCTTATAACATTAAATAGGATTGCTCACAATCCTGTACTTATAACATTTAACATGGTAAAACGTTTTACTTCTAACACACAATGAATACTCCTAATGACTCACAGGGCATCAAAATGTGTATTTACGTCGAAAACTCTAATTCGAAATTATTCACGATCGTAATGCGATTTATCGTATCTCACTATATATTCCATCAATAGGTAACTCCCATTAAAGGGAAATTGCTTGTTTTGTTAGGTCGTTATTTTTGTTATTAACTTTTCATTCTTAGTAAGAAGTATTATTTTTATCTAAATCTTTTTTAAATTATAACATTGTACATTTCATAGAGGGTGTCATTTGTACGAGATTATACCCCCTCATAAACAAAATGAAAAAAAAATGTTATTGTCATCTCCACCATGTAAGGCTCACCAGGCCGGTCTGGTATCAAATAAAATAAAAATAATATTAAAAAAATAGGTAAATGTAAATAAAAAATATACACAGACCTGATTTAAAATGTGAGAGTTGTGTTTATTTTTTGTGAACATTACTAATTACATAGTGCTAATGGTTGCAGGACAGAAAAAAAAATTTCTAATTTAATTAGATGAGGATAAAATGGTTGGAGGGTGCGGTCAGAATATAACACAAATAAGATGAAATAACTTATATAATAGTGTCAACGTTTCAGCAAGAATTTTTAGCCTTCATCAGGGCTAAGAACAAGATAATGACCAATGAATACAAAAACTAAGTATAAACAGAATGACATATAGTAAATAATAGTACAGAATGAAAAAAATAAAGTGAAGAAAAAATTGGAAAATAAAATGTATATATAGATAATTGAATAAGTAAGTAAAAATAACATAAATAAGGAAATACAAATTTAAAGTTATATAATGCAAAGGAATATGAATATTTTGGTTTATTAATAATTTAAAAATTAAAATTATAGAAAGAAAAAACTAAATAAATAAATAAAAAATAAAATTGAGAGAAAGAACATATATGTAATTAATGAAATATGTCACCATAATATTAGAATAAAGAAACAAAAGTTAATTAAGTACAAAATTTAAGTTAATTAATTTTCCTATTTTTTTTTAAGGATTATTTTTTGTTAACTTTTTATTATAAATTTATTCCATTCACTATTATAATAATTAATTTTCGACCCATGGGTTGGATATGCTATAATAATTTTTAAAATATGATATATGAGTGGAACTAATGAATCCTCAAAAAACTTGAATTATAAAGATCTCAGCTTACAAAAATGTTGAACAGGTCGTATAAAGTGCTACTTGTTCAGATAATGTGTCTCAAGAGTACAGCGTTTCCTCACTGGTTGAAATGAAAATTTTTACGAAGATTGTTATAGAAATAACTTAAATTAAATTAATTAAAAAAATTAGGCAATTGTAGTAAGAAGATTGATTGAAAAAAGCTTTTACACCGACATCAGTTACGATTATAATTGAAATATAAGTTAAGTGTTGAGTTAATGAATCATTTTTAACAATTACAAAACACCCATTATTTTTTTAAATTGCAACAAACTTAATATTAAAATATATAATATAAAATATTTAATAATTTATGATATATTTTATTTTATATTACTTCAATTTTTCCCTCAATACTTAAAATGAATAATTTCTACTTTCACTTACCTATATATGGAATATATATGACTATAAAATAAATATATAATCCAATTTTGCAACGAAAATAGTACAAGTCACTTACTTCACTTCAATTTTTGATTACTTTAATGAAAACTATGTATAATTATTAATCAAAATTAATAAACTGGCCAAGTATAGGTAGGGGGAATAACAAATGGTATTTGTTTAAAAACATTAAAAAAAATGTTTTTCATTCGGAGCTACATACCTCTAAAACTAATTACAACACAGAAAACCTAAGAGAACATGATTTATAGTTGAGTAAAATTGCTAAAATATGAGCTCTAATAGAGCTATTTATGTTCAATAGTTCCCGAGATATAGCTTTTTAAAAAGTAACATTTCATAAAAAATGCGCTGAAAAATCTGATGCTAGTGAATTTATTTTGAGAAATCTATATCTCAGGAACTGTGAGACGTATAAATGTCTATTAGCACTCAAATTAAAGCTAGTTTAATGGGCTATAAAATTGTTTATTAAGTGTATCTTCGTAGCAGTAGTAGTTTTCATATTTGCTAAAATAAATTGATTTATAATAGTTCGGACAGATTTTCATGTGCCAAAATTATATTCATATGCGAATATCATAAAAACTACAACCCCTTACGAAGTACGTGATATGAATCATACGATGATATTTGCATCTGAATATAAATTTGGCACATGGAAATTTGTCCGAACAACTCTAAATAAATTTATTTTAGCAAATATCATGAAAACTACTACTCCTACCAAGATAGATATAATAAACCATTTTATAGTCCATTAAACTAGCAAACTTTTAATAAACCATTTTATAGTCCAATAAACTAGCTTTCATTTGAATGCTAATAGACATCTATACGTCACGTAGTTCCTGAGATATAGATTTATCAAGATGAATTCAGTAACGATTAATCTTTCAGTACATTCTGTACATTTTTATAAAATGTTGCTTTTTAAAACCTATATCTCGGGAACTACTGAACATAAATAGCTCTATTAGGGCTCAAATTTTAGCACATTTACTCTCCTTTAAATGACGTTCTCTTAGGTTTTCTTGTATTTTTGGTAGTTTTAATGATATAGAGCTCCGAATGAAAAATTAGTTTTTTTATCACTTTGAAACAGCCGCCATTTTTTATTCCCTCTACCTATACTTGGCAGACTCATCAATTTTGACTAGTAATTATTCATAGTTTTCATTAAAATAATATAAAATTGGGGTGAAATAACTGGGTTTTTTTCTCTTCTTGGGCTTCTGTACTATACGGTTTTAGAACCCTTAAGTCCAAATAACCAAGTCCCGACAAGCGCTGTGTGTGAAAAGCACAAAAAAATCCGTACGTAC
Organism: Halyomorpha halys; assembly: GCF_000696795.3. Taxonomy (NCBI): domain Eukaryota; kingdom Metazoa; phylum Arthropoda; class Insecta; order Hemiptera; family Pentatomidae; genus Halyomorpha; species Halyomorpha halys. The sequence continues at coordinate 291,662 of NW_027112276.1, read as the reverse complement.
AAAGTTTATGTATTATTGGTATGTATAGGGCTGGGATATTGAAGTTATTTTTTCGCTAAAATCGCCTCACCTGAAGTACCAGTTTATATTTTATAATTTTATACATTTCTTCGATTTTCTCAAAAGCAGATCAAACAATTTTGTTTAAACTCTTTATATCAATGAAAAATTAAATGGTATTTGATATATGTCAGGCATTTAGTATTTCCTTTGGTTATTATGACAATAGTCAATTTTTACCTACACTTATTATAACTAACTATAATTATAAATATCTATTTAACACTATTTATTTATTTTAACAAAAAAAGAAAGTAAACTGTTTACGTTTTTACGTGTAACATTATAGATCGGTTATATACATTATAATAAATATTCTTGAATTAATTTTAAATGTTTGAAATATTAAAGAAATTACTTAAAATTTGCATATGTTAAGTAATTAATTAAATATGAGAGTTAATCAGAGTTTTAGTAATTACCAAGGTATTTAATAAATGCTTACTGCACTTAGATGTATAATCATCGTAACATCGTGTGCAGTATTCTTTGTGTCGTGAAATCTTAGTATAATTATGTAAGGAACATTAACATAAACATACCAAAAGGAGATCAATGTTGTCACAAAGATAAGACATGTCATGCATCAAATGTTATCACCGAGATCTCCACGCGGAGACAGCCGCTACCATACTGTATCAACACACTTGATTCTAAGACCTTCCGACAAACAAACCTAATTCTTAAGCATTCATGCAAACATGCTGTTTATATTTTAGGAGTAACACCCGGAGGCGTATACAAGAAACCATATGAATTTGTTATTAATTTATGGACTTAATAACACAGGTTTAGGAAGCGAAACGTTTTGAAATTTGATCGTATATCATTGATTTAATTTAGCTCATAAACTGTATTTGATTTTAGAAAAATTAAGAATGAAAAGTTGCATAATTCTAACTCATTTGATTAAACAATTATTACAAAAAAAGTGATGAAAATGTTTTTTTTTTTAATCATCATCCCATGCCATCTTAGAGATTGTGGCAAGGCACTATACCACTAAATCCAAGGACTCGGGATCGAATTAGGCTGTCAGATAATTATTTTCTATTACACTGTAGCCGTGAGTAAACCCTGTGGATTCTGGAGCCCTCCTGAGGTCCACCAAGCCACAAAAAGTTCCCTTAATTGAGGAAGTTGAACGCGATCTTGAAAAAAATCACCTCCTTACACAACCGTTCTAAAAATAGTGCTTCCTTACAAAGTAATGAACCCATGGGTTAACGAGTCATAGGCGATCACAATATTATTATTATTTTAATTTTCAACCTAAAGTGTTTACATTTAAAATAAAAAATTAATCATTTAGACTATTTATAGCATACTGTGTATGTAGCAAGTCTTTGCAGTTGGGCAACATACCTTTTTCAATAAAATGTTTCTCTCTCTATAATATTATTAGATTTTTTTTTATTTATATACTTAAACTGCTGAACAATTATGTTTAACATTCATCTCCGATTACGCAGATGAAGACATTGTGAAACCAAAAAAAATAAATTATTTTGAGTTGTCACGTTCTTCTTCCAAACCGACTATATCAGTGAAAAAAATAAACAGAAATCCAATAAAAAATTACGGCATTATTGACATTTTTACTAAACATTTTCTAATAAAAAAAAACCTTTTATATTTTTGAAGTTTTTTCTTTCAATTAATTTAAGGCTATCCTCACCAATGGTGAGTCTGACTGTGCACACCAATGCTATTATTTTTTATTTTTAGAAATAAAAAATAAAATTGGTTACACAGCTCAGTAACTAAATTTTTTTTTTATTTCTTTGAATTTTGATAAAAATACAACAGCATTGGTGTTCACAGTCAAACTCACTATTGCTGTGGATTGCCTTAAATTAATTGAAAAAAAAATTTTTTAGTACAAAATGTTAAGTAAAAATATCAGAACTGCTTTAACTTTTGGTTGGATACATGTTATACATTTTTTTTTAAACATCCATTCATACTATTTTATTTCAATTATTATTATCTAATGTTGTTGTTGTTGTTTGTTGCTTAAAGGCGTAAAACCCTCTGGTCATCAACGCCTATGGCATGATAAAAGTAAAAAAAATAATAAATAAATAAATGAAAAATAGAAAAAAAAATAGAAAAATAATTTAAAAAAAAAATAAAATAAATAAAAAACATACAAATAGAAGAGGAGTTATAATTTATAAAGAAGACGATGTGGTTTTAAAAATTTAAATACTCGTGTAATTTTAGCTTCCTCATCTGCCAGAGTTTCGGATAAATTTGGGGTCAGTCCTATCCTGTTTATTGTTGGTAAATAGTGAGTACACTCTTCAAAAATATGTCTAATCGTAAGAATGGGCTGAGAATATTTGCACGTTGGAGCTGGCAGTTTTCTGATCAGGTGAGAGTGCGTGAGGAGAGTATGACCTATTCTCAAGCGGGCCAGAGCAACCTCTTCCCTGCGGCTGCTGCGGTAGGATGTCGACCATGGTTTTACTGATCGTTTTATTTCTTTTAATTTACTGGGAGAGCTTTCATCCCACTTGGCCTGCCATTTTTCTAATATTTGTAATTTAAGGGGTGTACTGAGTTCTGATGGGGCTGAGAAAATGGAGGGCTGATGCTATCGCGTGGAGTTCGGCGGTGTATACTGAGCATAACTTATGTAATTTAAACTTGTGGGTTGAATCGTGAGTGACGAAAGATGAGGCGGTCGAGCTTTCGGATTTAGAACCATCAGTGTATATTAAAAAATAATCCGTATAATTAAAAATAATTATCTAATGTGAAAATACTGTATTGAATTATTATCTTAAATTCCTTTTGTGATTTAATTAATCATCCATTAATATATGTTTTATTATCTTGTTAGAGACTGGTAATTTCATTAATAATGAAATAAATTATCCAAATAATTTCAGCCTTCTTTATTAAAACATATTACATGTCTGACGTTTCGGCCGATCCGGTCATAGTCAATAAAATAACAGCTTTACTTATAACTTATTATTACGGTATTAACAATATTATAAATCACAATTTGCATAGCTTAATTATTGTATCACAGTTGGATTTATATAACATTGTAGGCTATTATGCCCAAGTCAATTTAATACAATCAAAATAAACTTATAAACACAACCAATAAGGGAAATATATTTCTTTACTAAGGAAAAAAAAATTGAATTTCTCATAAAATAGATAAAAATTTAATATGAAATAAAATCATTATACATCTAACATGGTTGTTGAGGTTATGTAATATTTTTGTGATAAGTTAATGATAGTAAAATACAAAAATAGTGAAAAATAAAATGTATTATAAAATGTTATAGTGACAAATACAGGTAAATCAAAACATATAATATGACAAATGTTAAAAGTTTCTAGGTTTATTTTTACTATGTTAAATTGACTTGGGCATAATAGCCTACGAAGTTTTATAAATGAAAGTTTGGCTGTAATAATAAAATTAAGGTGTGAAAATTATAATTAATAATGTTTTTTATACTGTTAATAATAAGTTATAAGTAAAGCTAGTAAGTTATTTCATTAGATTGTCCTTGATGGCCGAAACGTCGAACATGTAATGTGTTTTAAAAAAGAAGATTGATACTATTTGGAGAATTTTTGTTATTATTAATTAATCGTTCAGATCTTTAAAATATTATTTTTTTTAAAGATACTACTCCTCATCAATTTATTTAACAATTTTCGTTTATTATTTTAAAAAGAGTTTCTAAAGGTGACATTAAACGATCTTGAACAAGTGAAAACAGATGGTGCAACGTGTGAAAAAGCCATTTAGTGACAACAAAGCTGTGACAGTCATATTGACCTCAATTTTGGCCCCTGTAACTTTTTTACTATCGTTCGTTTATGAACACTTAAATTCTGTCGGGTCTGAATTTTATCTAACAAGATTTTATAATATCATTTGAGGTGCTTAACGAATCTCTCACTAAATATTTTAGTAGGATGTCAAAAAAATAAATAAAATTTTCAGTTTTCCATTAAAAGTATTTTTTTTACACAGAGAAAAAACAGAAGAAATGCCTGTATTTTTTTTTACATTTAATATAAAATATTACTTGATAGACTTATATAATATTCATTTAAATGTTATACTTATATAAAATGATTTACTTCTTTCTTTTTGTTAATTATTAATACTACTTCTATTAAAATAAGTAGAAAAGAAGAAGAAAGAAATTACCAATATGTGGGGTTTAATAGTTTTATAATTAAATATAATCATATATGTTTTTTTTTT
>NW_027112276.1:285031-286308 GCF_000696795.3 Halyomorpha halys | reverse complement strand
AAGATAATTAAAATCGCGTACTTGTAAAAATTAATATTAATATTAATAATATATTAATAATTAATATTGCTTACCGAATAATGAGTTAAAAATGCCCAAGCTGCTGCAGCCGCAAACATATTTACAGTTTAAAATATCTTTGATTACTACTCATATTATATGCTTGTCAGCTAAGTTACTTAGAGATCAAAGCTCTTATTTTGGTTAAGTAAGCTGCTTATAGATTAAAACAAACTTCTTTTATATATCAGTAAACATAAATAACATCTAAATTTCTTTAAAAATTTAATTATTAATTATTTTCTTTATAAAAAGTTACTTTCTCTTTATATTTTTTACTTTTTATTATTATTTTGAAGTAATTTTTGAAATATTTCAAATCAAATTATTACAATACCATCTAAAATATAAACAAATTTTAAACATAAAACGTTAAGAAAATAAAGTAATCGTTAGCAATTATTTATTTTTTTTAACCGTATTATTAAATTTTGAAAAAGGTGGTCCTAAGAAAATAAAATATATTTAAGAACTATTTATTTGTCTATGCTTCGCCCCACGTTGTAGAGCTTCATCAGAGTTGTTCAAGTTGAGATCAATTTAAAACAGTCAATTAATATTAAATTTTAATAAAGTTTTCTTGTGAACGCACCCTTGACCATCTTTTTCATAATTTAATTAATACGGCAATTATTTTTAAATATCATAATATTAGATGTTCATCGAATAGTTATATTAAATATATAAGTATTATTTCTTACTAATTAAGAGTTATATTTTAATTGTTTATATTATTATTTTTAATACGGTGATGAATAGAATTACAATATTTTTCACTGTCAGCAAGTTTTTTTTTTTTTTTAATTTATCTAAAACAAAATTGTGTAAAATAGATTTTTATATTATTTATATGATTTTCAGAATAATTCAAATCAAATTATTATATAAATACATTACCAACTTTAAACATTTAAAGTTATAATTATCATTAGCAATAATTGTTTTTAAAAAAATAAATATAACATTCATTGCTAATTATTGTTGTATTCAATTGTTTATATTATTATTTTTAACGCAGTGATAAATACAATTAAAATATTTTCTACAGTGAGCAGTTTTATTTTATTTTATTTTTTTAATTTAAAAAGCAATTGGTGTAAGTTATTAGAGTATTGTAGAATCAAGAGAAATAATTAACCTGAAAACGTTTAACCAAAAAAAGATCATAAGCTATGTATAAAATAAAAAAGTCCATATTATTTTTTCTTTTAAATCAG
>NW_027112276.1:262959-284389 GCF_000696795.3 Halyomorpha halys | reverse complement strand
TCATTATTAAATATATTTTCAAACTTGTAGTCTATTATTTATTTTATTTTATTTATTTGTATTTATTTATTTTGGTTTTCTCTCTGTATGATAGTTGTCTTTTTGTTTTTATAGCTCTGATGAAGACCTGAAAATTAGGTCGAAACGTCGGCACGAATAAATGATTCATTTGCTTATTTGTGTTTTTTCTGCTGACCGCACCCCACGATCATCTTCTCTTTAAAAAAATATTAATGCATATATCAATTAATTTTTTAGATAATATAGAGCAAATAAAAATCCTACAGTAAAAACCACACCATCATCAAACGATGAATAATTATAGTAAATTATAACATGAATATTTATCAAACGATTAATAGCTGAATCTTCTGAGTGTCATATAATTCAAAATTATCTAAGGAATACCTTCCATTTAAGGATTTCTTGAAAGTTTAATAATTTCCACATTTTAAATAGATAGATAAATGATTATTTACGTATTTTTGGAAAAGGAATTCAGAATTAAAATGTCAGAATTAGAATTTCTCCTAACAGCTGCCCGCTATCTTGATCTATGTGCATACATATGTATCAATGTTCTAAATACACATCACACTGAGTGGTTTTTAATTTATTGCCCCCTTTATCACCGGAACCATATAGACTTTTGAAACGCTGTTGGTGGCCCATTATCTATAATGGGTCATCGGAGAAGAACCTTTGGGATTCGTTTTGAGAATAACAAGCTTATTAACATATGAGTAGCTTAGGTCCACTTAAGCAAGAGTTTTAAGGAGATCGAAAAAACCTTATTTCATTACAAAGGTAAAAATAAAATAGTGAATATTTAAGCAAAGGTTTATTGATGTTTTTCATGATTATTCCGTGTTAATCGTATTGAATAACTAACAGTGTACTCAATGCCAGCTTAAGATTCCAGGGAGCTTGCGACCCATAAGGATACCCTAATATTACAAGAGCTAGATGGAAAAAAGTCAGTTACATCCCAATTTTTTATTACATTAATGAAAAATTTGGAGTCACAATTGATGAGTCTGCTAAGTATAGTTAGGTGGAATAAAAAATTGCGACTGTTTCAAAAAGTAAAAAAAAAAAATTAATTTTTCATTCAGAGCTCTATACCTTTAAAACTAACAACAACATTAGAAAACTTAATAAAACATCATTTAAAGTAGCATAAATTTGCTAAAATACGAGTCGTAATAGAGCAATTTACGTTCAATAGTTCCCGAGATATAGCTTTTTAAAAATCAACCTTACATAAAATGTACTCGTACTGGAAGATTATTGATTGACCGTGTGTATAGATGAATGGAATAGGGTCCGGGTGCGGTAAAAAAAACTAGTAGATAATTATACTATTTTATTGAGCCAACGTTTCGCCCCACGTTGCAGTGCTTCGTCAGGGCTAAAAAAGATACAAACACATAGTTACAAAAGGAAAAAAAGAGAAAAAAACATAAGTGTACAATAACGGAGGTATAAAATGTAAAAAAGTAAGATATAACAAGAAAAATTAAAGGTTGTAAATAAAAGTTACTATTACCCTTTTCATTTACTATTTACAACCTTTAATTTTTCTTATTATATCTTACTTTTTTACATTTTATACCCATAAAATATAAGAAAAATTAAAGGTTACAACCTTTAATTTTTCTTATTATATCTTACTTTTTTACATTTTATATCTCTGTTATTTTACACTTATGTTTTTTTCTCTTTTTTTCCTTTTGTAACTATGTGTTTGTATCTTTTTTAGCCCTGACGAAGCCCTGCAACGTGGGGCGAAACGTTGGCTCAATAAAATAGTATAATTATCTACTATTTGAGTTTTTTTTTACCGCACCCGGACCATATTCAATTCATAAAATGTACTCGAAAATCGGTAGTTAGTCAAATACTACTGAACGTACAGATGTTTATTAGCATTCAAATTAAAGCTAGTTAAATGTACTATAAAGTAGTCAATAACGCTTATCTTCGTAGGAGTAGTAGTGTTTTCGATAATTGACAAAATAAATTAACATAATGTTAATTTCAAGTTGTTCGGATAAAAAGTTTGGTTTCTGAAAAAATATATCTCAACAACCCATAAGACGTACATATGTCTGCCAGCACTCAAAATACAGATAATTTAACGTAGTATAAAACAGTTTGTCACATATCTTCGTAAGGGTAGTAGTTTTTATGATATTCACATATAAATATAACTTTTGCACATGACATTTTGTCCGAACTACTACAAATCATTTTATTTTAGCATATCATGAAAACTACTACTCCTGCGAATATAAGCTACTTTATAGTACATTTAACTGGATTTAATTTGCGTGATGGTAGAGATTTGTTTGTCTTATAGTTTTTTCAGATATAAATTTATCAAAATATGAATTGTGAAATGTTGCTTTTTAAAAAGCAACATCTCGGGAACTATTGAACTTAATTAGCTCTATTTGGGCTCATATTTTAGCAAATTCACTCTACCTTAAATTATATTCTCTTAGATTTTCTAGTGTTGTCGGTAGTTTTAAAGATATAGAGCTCTGAATGAAATTTTTTTTTTTAAAAAGCCGCCCTTTTTTTATTCTCCCTACCTATACTTGGCAGATTCATTAATCTTAACTAATAAATATACAGAGTTTTCATTAAAGTAATTAAAAATTGGGGTGAAATGACTGGATTTTTTTCTCCTATTGGGCTCTTGTTAAAGACGGCTGGTGATTCTTTTACTTGGTAAAGAAGATGCATTTTTACCAAGTCCAAAAAAAAATGATAATTGTGTATTAGAGGGTTTTAAAAAGTGCATTATTATTGTGTTAAGGGTGTGACAACCTGATGGAAACAATGTTTAATACAGTTTGTTAAAAATAAACTGCCTATGTTTCTAACTGAGCTTCTCATGTATCCTTGTATTTTGAACGAATAACTTAGTCCTTGCCTTAGTTTACCAATTTGCTTACCAAGAGGTCTGGAATAATGTTTGTTTAGATTCTTTAGGATAAATGAGTAGCCAAGTGAACAAACAAATATCTGTTTGGTCTAAACAAACAATTATGCTCTGTTCTCTTTTTTTAATTTTTTTTTTCCAATTTATATTAGAGATTTTCTAAATATATGTTTTAGGAATTTTTAAAATTACATTTTGTCTCTCTATTCATTGAATAATGGAGAATAATGTTAATTCCAATATTTAAAAATATATACTAATGGTAATTAGAAATATATATGAATTAAAAACATTTTTTTTTTAAATTTATTTACAACTGTATAAAAATAAATACAACGAGTAAATTTGCTATAAGGTATAATATGACATGATACAAACATGTGGAGAATCTACCCATTGATAGATATGGGACATTAGGGAGTATTAGGATTTTGGGGATGGTAAGGGAGGATTTTGGACTGTAAGAAAAAAAACATAAAATTTGAATATGGGCACTTTGGAAAGCACAGTCCAGTAACAGTATTGAGTTTTAACTGGAAAAGTTTTGTTATTTTGTATTCCCATGTTTTTAACAAGCTATAAAGTAGTTTATGACGTTTATTTCCGTGGGAGTAGTAGTTTTCATGAAATTCCCTATAAAAAATTGATTTATTGTTGTTCGGACAAATTTTCATTTGGCAAATTTATGTTCATTTGTGAATATCATAAAAACTACTACCCCTAAGAAGATAAGAGTCATAAACTACTTTATAGTAAGTTAAATTTCCTTTAATTTGAGTGTTGGCAGACATATGTGCATATCATGAGTCTAGAGATATATTTATTCAAAAATCCAACATTTTATACGAACAGCTAGAAGTTAACAGTTTATAAATTCATTTTGTCAAATATCATACTATCACTCCTACAAGGATAAACGTTATAAACTATTTTATAGTACATTAAACTAGCTTTAATTTGATTGCTAATAGACCTCTATACGTCACATAGTTTCTGAGATATAGATTTCTCAAAATAAATTAACTAATTACAGGTATTTCAGTAAATTTTTATGAAATGCTGCTTTTTAAAAGGCTATATTTCGAGAACTATTAGACGTAAATAGCTCTATTAGGGGTAATATTTCGGCACATTTGCTCTTATTTAAATAATATTCTTTTAGATTTTCTAGTGTTGGTGGTAGTTTTTAAGATATAAAAACTCCGAATGAAAAATTGATTTTTTTTTTTTTTAAGGTTTAGAAAAAGCCGCCATTTTTTGCTCCCCCCTACCTATACTTAGTAGACTCATCAGTTTGACTTGTAATTATACATAGTTTTTATTAAAGTAATCAAAAATTGGGGAGAGATAACTGCCTTTTCTTCTTCCCGGCTCTTACTATTACCTTCATTTCAAAACCAGTCCATCTCTAAATCTGAAAATGGTGGCATCAAAATGTAGATCACACTGGGAATTGTAAGTATGTTTGTTTTAAACCATATTTTATTGTAATATTTATTAGTCCGAGATAGCGTTATATACTTGTCTTTTTGTGATAATTATTCGAAGATATTGTTTGTTCTTAAAAACTGTTTTTCTTATTGTTGGGCACGACTATGCAAACAATAAATTTGCGAAATGTCTCCAAAACAAAGATGTCTTATTGACTGATCCTTAAGACCGACCAAAAAAATATAATATACCTACAACAGACGAGAAAAAGTTATCAATATATATGTTAACGCCATAATATATAATTACCTTGTAAATAATATTTAGTAAGTATTAGTGTTTAATTTAATAACGTTTATTTTTATTTATATTAATTTTATTGAATTTGGTTGTTTGAGAAGAAAAATATGTAATTATATTTGTGTGTTTTAATGAATAATAGAGACAGTTGCTGATTGCTACAAGAGCTGATTACCGTTGCTAAGAAGTTGCCTAGCAACGGGCCGACCATCTTCGTTTTAGGGTAGTTCCGGCTAATGAGTCGTACTGGTAGCGTTTAGACAGGTCTGCGTTTGGTTGATGTTATTTTATTAGGCATTTTTTGAGTGTTTAGTCGTCATTACAGTTCGGAATCAGACCACTTCGATTTTAATATGAGTTCCGGATAATTAGTGGCCAGGAACGTGTGTAATCAGCCCTGTCTGCGTTTATTTTGTCGGCTCGCCTAATACATTAATACGGCTTCTGGATGTTTGGACCATCGATGAGGCACTACACTTGGGACTTTATACCATCACAGCGGTGTATTGAGCTACAGAGCTGCGACCTAAACATCTCGGCAGCACTCTTTCTCTCATCTATCGGAGTGGAGCAATCTTTCGTCGTGCAGTATTTGTTACTGAATTTATATATTTATTTGTTTGTTTATTTGTAAATTAGTTTATTGTCATTTTCATAATTTAGCCTTTTTTATTTTACTTGTATTCATTGTTAGTTATCTTTTGTTTATTTTAGTTTTAGTTTTCAAATGTTTAAATAGGCCAAATAAATGTTTAATCCGAACCAGTTTGTTTTTTTTGTCCATTTTAAAGCCTTCCAACAAAAATACAGGATTTGACAAGGTGGCTTTAACAATATATATATTTTACCAATCGTTTCATTTAGATTTCTTTTGAAATTATCTTTCATGTGGAATATATATAATCATGTTGTATATATATTTTAGTAAAGGAAATTATAATAAAATAAATTGAATGGACCCGCTCTGGAGGGGGGCGACCATTAGCTCCAGTGTCATTTCTTAATTCTTTTTCCCGCTGGCCACTTGGGACCGTGCCTAAAGCAGATCCGTGCCGCAACCTCACTTTTTCACATTTTATACGGTCTTGTTTTTTTTTTTCTTTTTCTCTTTCTTTCTTTTTCTCTTTCCTTTCCGCAAGGTCTGTGTGTAATCGGTGTAAACCTTCCACGAACGTCGCCCTTACTGTGGTCGGATTGGTCCCCATTGTGTAGGTTAGACCGAGCAATATTTTTGTTCCTCGGTTTTTCTTAACAAGTCTTATGCATTCCGAATATTCCTACACGCGCCTTTGAATGGCAAAACAGGACAAATTAGCATTCTAGAATAAAAAAAAGTTCTTGTCCTATTTTCGAAGGTTTCAATTGTAAGCCTTAGAATTTAAAAATCTAGGATAAAAAACACTGAATCTCACCTGCTAATGAATTAAATTTTAATTTATTTAATTAATTTTTCTGGTGGGTCTTGAGGGTCAGTCAATGATACAACTTTGTTTTGGCGATGTTTCGTTACTTTATTGTTGGCATTTTATAGCAGTTTATAGTCTTACCCTATAATGAGAAAAAACAGTTTTTTTTTTAGATCAACTCCTTCAAATAATTCCTATACAATAACAAGTACATAGTATAAGTACATAGTAATAACTTCTGATTAATAAATTTTAAAATTAAAACGTTACTTACAATTTTCTATTGTTGTGTGTTCTATATTGTGATCATATTCACAGGCAAGAACTGAATCGGTTTTGAAATGAAAGTATGGTTTGTTTAGGTTTTCCGTGATGTAACCGTTTTTTTTCCCAGCAAATAGTCAGTCAGTTATTTATATCTTGTATTTTGTCTTTTTCTATTTAGTGTTGTTAATTGTGTCTTAAAAAATTGGATGTACAAAATTCAAATTCATATTATTCTGACCTAACAAATACATAACACACAATCAACAACATTAAATGGAAACAAACAAAATACAAAATAAAAAATAACAGACTGACTATCTGCTGAAAAAAACAAAAAAAAACGGTTACATGTGGGAAAATCTAAACAAACCTTATCTTCATTTCAAAACCGATTCGGTTCTTGCCTAAACCTGGAGATAGTAGGGATATTTATGATGTGTTAAATGTAAAATATTTTACCATGTTAAATGTTATAAGTATAGGATTGTGAGTAGCCCTATTTAAAGTTATGTTAAACGTTGAATGTATAAGAGCTCCTACCGGATTTTTTGAGCAACTTGTTTTATAACCTTTCTTCCAAAAACTTCATGTATTTTTTACTTCTATGTTTTGATTAAAGTAATTTATTACAACATGTTTAAAGTGGATTTATATGAAAGTTTGGTTACTGAGTGCCTTTTTGATCTTCTGACGTGTAAGGAAGAGAATCAAGACGAGCTAATTGACAACTATCATTACATTATTCTAATTGTCATCCATCACTTTGTTAGATTTAAAAGCATTCAAAACAATACTAACACAATTAAAACACAAACCACGAACAAGTAACCTAACACAACAAACAAAACGGTGACGTCATTTTCCCTTTAACAGACCAAGTAACTGACTGTCAACCATGTTATATCGTTTTAACTTAGTGAAAGAAGCAAATATTTCTCCATTTAACATAAGTTTTTCCATTTAACATGTTAAACTAAAGATCATGAATACTCCTAGTAAATCACAATGTAGAACAGAGTTTAATAGAAAATTGTAAGTAATTTTATTATTAAACAATGTTTTAATTGTAATATTTATTAATCAGAAATTACACTATGTATTTGTAGCTTAATAGCAATTATTTCAAGTATTTGATCTTGAAAAAAATTATTTTTCTCATTGTAGGACACGACTATGCAAACAATAAAGTTGCGAAACGTCGCCAAAAGTTTTATCATTGATATATATCATAATATACATATGCATTAGAAAGGCTTGCCTACAGAGCTTGCAGCCAGCCTATAATAAGGTTGGTTCGGATTGCCTAGAACATTGTACGAAACCTATTAACACTCAACACGGAAATTGAGAGTGAGGCTGCAAGAGGAGGCTAATTGGTGGGAATGGGGTCCTTCCTCATTTGTAGCCTAAATAAACTAATTGTATTGGCTACAGTTAACTGTTGGGTATTAGGACTCCTCAATGAGGGGGGTGGAGGCACAATAAGCTAGCATTAGGGTTTATCTCCTCTCCTCCAGAACAATGCTTCAGGACCGCTGAATCTGGAAGGCCTCAAGTGGTTACGGCCTACGTAGTCTGAGGAGTTGATGAATAGTATAGCAGCTACATTATAGTTCATCCAAATGTACACGAGATTAGAATAAGTGTCGTAAGGACCATATTATTTTTGCATGTTTGGATGACATCGTGAAAAACCTGGTATATGTGGATAACAGTGACGAAAATTCGTGGCAGTTTTTGCTCCAATGGCAACTAAGAGTTTACTATTAGTGGTTGTAGTGTTGAAACTATACAAATAAAAATTATTATTAAATTATGGAGAAGATGGTCAAGGTTGCGGTCAAAGGAGTAACAAAAATAGTTAACAACTCTTTATTTTCTGAAGTTTCACCCCTCTTTCTTCATCAGGGCTGTTGTGACTTTGAAGAGAGCCACTTTAAAGCTCTACAAAGTGGGCGAAACGTTGGAAATTGGAAAACGTTTTTTAATTATTTAAAAGTTCGATATTTATATATAAAGATTTAATGATCATTCTAAATAACTAACACTAGTTGGCCCGTGCGAATAACCCGCACGGTATATTTGTATATACGTATGGTATACAAAAACCTATTCAATAATGTCAAGTTTTTTTTTTTTTGTTTTTATTAAATATTTAATTGTTATCTATCTATTATATTATACCATGTAAAAATATGTAACTTATATTTGTCCAGTCACGGATTGATCAGTATGCTGTGTAATGTGGCAACCCGATGTATTTGGCCAGCATGAATGAATAAAGTGTTTCTTTCTCTCCTCTGTTTGTGCCATTGTAAAAAGTGTCGTCATTCTATACCAACATGTTTGGTTGCAAAACATTCAATGACAAAGATGATATTGGCTTTGTCAGATATATTTAATTTTTTCATGGCTTTACAAGTTTCTTATTTTTAAAAAAGTAATAAATATTTGTGTCACTATTGGGAGCTTCAGCACCCTAAGGTGCCACAAACGTATGCCAGGAATGCCGCAAGCGAATGCGACTTTCTTAAGATATAACTAAAAAATATAATTAAATTAGCAAATATGCATTCCAGCATTTACTTTGTATTGTTTTTTTTTTTTTTACATTTTCGTACATATTCAATAACTTTAAGGATAATTGAGGCGACATTTTTTTAGCTCGATGGGTGTGCCCCAAATTTTCTTTAAGCCCATGAGGATGCCACAATATTGTTTTAGTCCAGAATAGGTTTCATTACAAAACAATTTATGACAAAGCAAATATTGGGCATTATCATATAAAATGTTGTTAACTATTTTATGTTAACTACTACATTATTAATGTACTAATAATTACTACATTATTAAAGTAGTAGTTAACTATTTTAGTTCCTTTTTTGATCGCGATCCTGACCATCTTTTCCGTAATTTGAAATTATTAAAATTATTATTGTTTCACCTTTGGTGGCTGTCATAGTAATACGGAACCCCGTGACAAAAAAGTTGAGATAGTATATACTAAGGTTTTTTTTATTTTTTATTTATTCATTGCTATTTAAAACTATACACTCATATACATACATCCAGTAAATTTTATGTTAGTTTATAATCGAGTGATACGGGCGTGTAGCGAAATTACCCATTGGTAGCACTCTAATGACGTTTTTACATTAGCAGGTCTCGTGGTCATCTTCATTTCAGGCGCCTAGGAGGATTGTTAGCAATGGAAGAGAAAGCAAGGTTAGAAACTATTGGGTTTGGGTGGTTAGGGAGTTTATAATGAAAGGAATGATATCTGGTTCGGGCTAGATCTGTTACATAGGTAACATTAAGATCTTGACGTATGATTTTATTGGTGACAAAGTAAGGAGCATTGGGGATTTTGGATTGTAAGGATTGGATACGAGAAGAATTCGAAGGTTTAGTGGAGCCCCAAATCATACTAAGGTTAACTATAAAATGGGGTTATATGTGCAAAATGCCTTTTTTTTTTTTATGCTGCATCGTAGAAAAAGTTTGATATTTTTGGAACTGCTCCAAATACACAGGTCTGTTGTTCATTGTGTCTGACTTGTTATCCACTTTACCCAATTTTATTCAACTGCCAACTAAATTATTTGTTTAATAAACTAAACTGGGAAGGAGAGGGCTATAATATAAATGGATATAAGTTATCGAGTTGAGATATAGATTTTCCACAATAAATTCATTAACTTCTGATTTTTCAGATCATTTTTTAGTGATGCTTTTTAAAAAGCTATGTCATGAGAACAATTGAACGTAAATAGCTCTATTAGGGCTCATATTTTAGCAAATTTACTCTACTATAAATGATGTTCGCTTAGGTTTTCTAGTGTTGCGCTAGTTTTAAAGATATAGAGCTGCGAATGAAAAATTAATTTTTTTTAACGTTTTGAAACAGTCGCCATTTTTTATTGTCCTCTACCTATATTTGGTAGAGTTGTCAATTTTGACTAGTAATTTTACTTTTTTTCTCCTCTTGGACTCTTGTACTACTAGCAATAGGGGGCCTATGGACTAAAGTAATATAGAACTTGTTGTAACTTACTATTTTAAACAATAGTTTAAATACAACATAAAAAATATTTTAAAATTTTTGGACAAAATAAATAATTATTTTATTTCAAATTAATATAATAAATGTTAATCAATGAAGAAGTGGAAATTTTGTAATTTCTGTATGTTTATGATATTTATTTAATTTTCTATTTTTATTTAATGTGTAAATATGTTAAGAATGAATACTTACAGACTTAATACTAATTGCCATTGAGTGGTTCGGGTTGTTTTATTTCAATAAAAGTTTTAGAATAAATTAAAAATTAATTTCCAAGTCCAACTTTCTTCTGAACCTTTGTAAAAAAAATATTTGATGTTATAATCGTTTTCTTTGAACTCTCAAAGAAACTGGCGAATATCAGAAAATACTTTGTGATTCATAATTGACGAGAAATCCGATTAACAAACAATGATTTATATATATCGCACCCTTCCTATATTATAATAATATATTCATAGAGGAACGGATAAGCTAATAAGCTATTAGTTATTTACGAGTTTGACTTAGGGGACGCGTTGCTATATAAATTTCTCCTAATGAAACTCTCAATAGAACCCAAGACCAAAGGTGGTTCGAGCTAAATGATTGATAGTAGCTAGAACCACTTGTGGAGTTTTCTTGGGGAGTTCTCATCATGTTATAAATGGAGAGGTGGGCCTTATTGGAGTTTAACAACGTCAATTGACAATTAATTTCTAAGACACTAACAGGGTAACAGGGATTGCGTATTTTTATTCCATAACATTAAGATGCATTGTTTGTTTGAAATTTGTATATTAAATCTGTTATTAGTATATAATACAAAACGTAAAAAAAATAAAATAAATTTTTTTGATTAACAATGAATCGGATATAAATAATTTAAATGCATGTTACTCTAATTGCATAAGACATTACAACAATAATCATAAATATATAAAATTCAAAATATAATAGAAATTCCATTTGCTGGAAAGAATCTTCAGTCAGAAAAAAAATTAATCTTTTATTTATTTATTTAATTATTAATCTTAATCTGTATTCTGTACATTTTAGTGTTTATTAATTGTTAAAACTAATTTTTTTTTTTCACTTTTGTGCATGGCTACAATAAATAAAATAAGATGAAATCATGACAATAATAAAATGTTGAAAAATCGCCTAAATGTTCTTTTTCCTAAAAATTTCTTCAAATATTCCATAAGCTCTTTTTAGTCACATTTGACTGAATTAATGGCGAAAGCTCCAATACATTCCGAAAAAATATTAAATTAATCAAATCTGTATCAGAATCACGTTCAACCGCCAACGCTAGAGTAACTGAATAAATAATTATTTTCCACAGCAGGATTCGAACGTGGGCACTGGGGATAGTAACACAGCGATAATATAACAGATTAAAAAAATAATTAAATATGTAAGGAAGTACTGTTGCTTGACCAAAGGTTGTGCAAGGAGGTGATTCGGTACACGCTCGACTGCCAGATTTTCACCCAATCAAGAGTATCCACTTCATGAGACTGGGTGAGCTAATATAATAGATTCAAATGATAATATATATGTATTGTATTAATATATATTTTTCTTAATATTTGCTTTTACTAGTTACTATACCTCACCTTTGCCACATTTGCTTTATTCGCATGGTTTATTGCATTCCATACTTCTTCCTTACTATATGTTATATATATATTCAAGAAGAAGTAAAAATCTGGATTACTTAATATTTTCCTCATACGATTATTTAATTTGACTGGATTATCATATAGAGGAGTTAAGGTTTGATGGAGTAAGAAATCAGCTGATAGAGGCCCATATCAGCTAATCGAGTGAGATATCAGCTGACGGAAGGCGGAATCACCTGATTAGTCCCGTATGGACGGAAACATATATAAGAAGGATGACTGTGAAAATAAATTTAATATTGAATTGCCATGATCAAGAGCCTTTTTTTTTTAGATAACAGAACAGACTTAATTGAGCCAAATAATAATTCTAGTCTCAAAACGTCTTTACAGTGTTTAAACTTCTGCTATATAGATGCACTACATGCATTTTAAAAAATAAACTTACGTTTTACCATGAAATTACTATCATTCACAGGTAGGTATGTCTGTTTAGTGCTGTAAAAGCACCTGGAAGCATGATGTCATCCTCCCAATAACGTCACTCCTGATAGCACTGCAGTTCCTTATGAACCCAGAGACCATAAGACGCATGAAAGTTTAATCCAGAGTGAAGGAGGAGGTCTCCATGAAACATTGATGACGCGGCCAAGGCACTACGTCTTGTTTACACCGACCGTATAGCCGTTTAGGGAACTTCCGTCGTAAAAGGAGGCATGTAAGTCGATCCCTGGTCCCGACAAAAGGAAAGAAAGAGGCGACTAGAAAAAGAAAAGAAACTGGTTGAGGGCTATCTCGATGCCGACCGCATAACAAACGATCTCTCTCCCTCGACTGAGATGTCCTCGCTCCGCCTCTGTAAACAGGTTTGTAGTCTTCTACTGTCACCTCCTGCAGCTCATCATGCACTTTTAGTAAATTTATAGTCCTCTTTGTTCGTGTATCGTTTTAGCAATAAATAGAATAAAGCATGAAAAATAAATTAAATTGTCACTTTAGGGTAAATGAACTAGTAATACCTGCATCGGTTTAGCAGCAAAAACTTTGAAATCCAATTAAAAAAAAATACAATAACAACAAGAGGCTTAGTGAACCCGAAGGTTCAATACCGATACCACCAATCGCCGTCCAAATGTAATTTACGATCTGTCTTGACGCTAGTCTCCCACCTACATTTCGGACGTTTCCGAGAAAGCCCATCTTATTCCCCGAAATGAACGATAACTGCGTTTTTATCTATTTTAAAATTTAAGTGTCTTAATCAAATGCCTTATTGACATCATAATAATAAATAAAAAAACAACGCAAAACATTAATTTATGTATATGTTTCAGATAGCACTTTATTTATTGATAAATCTGCCACTATCTAGGACAATGAGTAATAGTGACAAATGAACACATTCATAAAAAAAAAAAAATAATAATAAATAATAAATAAATAAAATCTCTATATCTATCTAAACAGAAAAATAAAATTAATATAATCTAAATAAGTAAAATAAATTATATACAATATTTAATCAAACCTTCTCGACCTGAGGAACCCTCTTACTGCATGACTGGAAATGGGCCAGTGGAGGCTGAGTATGTGTCGAACTCCAATTGTCGATTTTATTTTACAAAAAGTCTCTTGGCCACTGCCGTTTCAACCTTTGAGGTGGATTGTAAGGATGGGTGTAACTGAATAAGGATTGAACCAAAGGATTAGGATGATCAGAAAGGTCTCTATGGAATTTGGTTGGTATGAGGTCAAGGACAAAAGTGATATGAAGGTCATGGTGTAGTGTTCTGTTGGAAATTTAATAGGGTGCATTGACTATGGACACTCTATATTGGATTTTGTTTTTTGAATATTGTACATATATTTACTTACATTGTTTATTATGTTTTTACTTATTTGTATTCTTCACTGACCGCATCCAAATTATCTTCTCATTTATTATTTACACTCTGCTTTTGACCATTGATTTAATACCAAATGTTATAGAATGAACATTGAGTATACTAAGAATGATTTTATGAAGTTATCAAATAGAAACCTCGAATACAGGTTAAGCGGAATAAAAACTAATAATAACTATGTGACGAAAACATTTATCAGAATGACGAAAAGGAAAAACACATTTACTATTTACATTTAATACGCCCGCACAGTAAAATTCATATTAGAACATAAATTTTAAATATATTAAATCCACGGTCAATTATTTACTTTAAAATATTCATAATGGTCATAAATATTTTACTCAGAGATTAAATTCATTTTTATGACTATTTAACGGTTTTATCAATTAAATTAAAGTAAGCTGTTTTTTATTTTACCACATATACTTATACGTGCTGTTGCGTAGAGATACAAGTGTGAAATAACTACATTTTATTGTTAATTATAAATATAACAACGATTAATTTTTTTTTCATATCTGGAAATTCGTATAATAGTATGTATATTTTGAAATTCATTAAATTGAAACAGCATGTTGGATTTCTTGAACCTTACAATTACCTTTGTTCTCAAAGTAGAAATCACAAATCCCTAATAACTAAAGGCACCATTATTCCTTATGATAGTGTAGTATACAATGATGTCTCTCCTTATGATAGTTAGTGTTCAATGAGGTCTCTCCTTATGATAGTTAGTGTACAATGAGGTCTCTCCTTATGATATTGTAGTGTACAATGAGATCTCTCCTAATGATATTGTAGTGTACAATGAGGTCTCTCTTTATGATAGTTATATAAGAAACGTAATAATTAGTTATACCAAATGAGAATCGGTATGTTCATAGTTTTAAAATTGGCCGTTGTAGAGTTCTGGATTCATTGGGGGTATTCATGATCTTTAGTTTAAAACGTTAAAGCATGTTAAATTGAAAAACTTATGTTAAATGGAGAAATTAGCTTCTTTTAGCACGTCAAAACGATATTACTTGTTGTCGTTAGGTTATTTGCTCGCAGTTTTTGTTTTTATTATGTATTAATATTGTTTTGAAAAGTAATAAAGCAATGAATAATAATAATGCAATGAAAATTTTCAATTAGCTCATCTTGATTCTCTTCTTCACAAGTTAGAAGATCAACGAGGCACTCAGAGGCAAATTTTGCACAACTTCCACTTTAGGCATAAATTACTTTAATCAAAATTTAGAAATAAACAATAACCTGAAGTTTTGGAAGGAAAGGCTATAAAAAAGGTTGCTCAAACAATCCGCTAGGAGCTGTTATTTATTTAACATTTAACATGACTTTAAATTGGACTGCTCACAATCCTATACTTCTAGCATTTAACATGGTAAAACATTTTACATTTAACACAACATCATGAATACTCCTATTGTCTTCATTCGTTTCTGCCTGTGAGTTGAAAGCTCTTGTTCCTGGTATCCCAACTTTGAGGAAGACGACCCGAAGGCTGGGTTTTGACCTGGACCCTCCCAACATCTGGAGATAGTAAAGAGAACTGTAAAGTAAACTAAACCCCGTACCCTAAATATTGAACGAACAGACTGGCTTGCAATCCCAGGTTTCCAAAAGAAAATAGGGCACCATCTGCTGCCTCCATTCATTACTAATTAATTTATTATTTTATTTTTTAAAAAAAAGGGTTATATTTATGAAACTTGTCAATTAACTTTACACGGTGGAACGAGAAGAAGTTTAAAATAGAAAATTATACGTCAAAAACAACACTCCCTGTTGTAATCTAATGTTACAAATCCGCAGAGCACAAGAGCTGTGGTGAAAAAAAGGTAGTTGTCCCACCCCAATTTTTGATTACTTTAATGACAACTATGTATAATTACTAGTCAAAATTGATGAGTCTACCAAGTATAGGTAGGGGGAATAAAAAATGGCGGCTGTTTCAAAACCTAAAAAAAAAATTAAGTTTTCATTCGGAGCTCGATATCTTAAAAACTACCAACAACACTAGAAAATTTAAGAGAACATTATTTAAAGAAAAGTAAATTTTCTGAAATATTAGCCCTAATAGAGATATTTACGTCCAATAGTTCTCGAGATATAGCTTTTAGCTTTTTAAAAAGCAAAATTTCTTAATAATCTTCTGAACGATTAGAAGTTAGTTAATTTATTTTGAGAAATCTATATCTCAGGAACTATGAGACGTACAGATGTCTATCAGCACTCAAATTAAAGCTAGTTTAATGGACTATAAATAAGTTTATGACCTTTACCTTCGTAGGAACAGTAGTTTTCATAATATTTGCTAAAATAAATTGATTTATAGTTGTTCGGACAATAAGTTTGATTTATGAAAAACTTCATTTCAGAAACCATTGGACGTACAGATGTTTGGCAGCTCTCAAATTAAAGCTAGTTAAATTTACTATAAAATAGTTAATTATGTTTATCTTTGTAGGAGTAGTAGTTTTTATTATATTTAACAAATAAATTTATAAACTGTTAATTTCTAGCTGTTTGTATAAAATATTGGATTTTTGAAGAAAAATCTCTAGATTCATAAGGCGCACATATGTCTGCCAACACTCAAAATAAAGGAAATTTAACTTATTATAAAGTAGTTTATGACACTTATCTTCGTAGGGGTAGTAGTTTTTATCATATTCACACATGAATATGAATTTGGCAAATGAAAATTTGTCCAAACAACTATAAATCAATTTATTTTAGCAAATTTCATGTTAACTATTACTTCTACGAATATAAACATCATAAAATACTTTATAGCTCATTAAACTAGCTTTAATTTGAGTGCTTATATATAGAGATATAGATTTTTCAAAATAAATTCACTAACTACTGATCATTCAGTAAGTCCCATACAACATTTTTATGAAATGCTTTTTTTTTAAAAAGCTATATCTCGAAAACTATTTAACATATGACATCATTTATTAAAACTATTTGACATATGATATCTATTTAACATTTAAAATATGAGCCCTAATAAAGTTATTTAATAACTCTATCAGGGCTCATATTTTAGCAAATTTGCTCTTCTTTAAATGACGTTCTCTTAGGTTTTCTTATTTTGTTCCTACTTTTTGAGATATAGTGCTCCGAATGAAAAACTAATTTTTTTTATCACTTTGAAACAGCCGCCATTTTTTATTACCCCTACCTATACTTGGCAGACTCATGAATTTTTACTAGTAATTATACATAGTTGTCATTTAGTAATCAAAAATTAGGGTGAGATAACTGCCTTTTTTCTCTTCTTGTGCTTTTGTACTATATGTCTTATGATTCCTTCGAGCTAGAAATCGACCCATTTTGTGAATTCACTTCGTCGAATATCATGAAAACTAATACTGCTACGAAGTTAAACGTAATAATCTTCTTTATAGTACAATTAATTAGCTTTAATTGGAGTGTTAATAGACATTTGTATGCCGAATGGTTTTTGAGATATAAATTTCTCAAAACAAATTCACTAACAAATGATTTTTCAGTGTATTTTTATGAAACTATTAAAGTTAAATGGCTATATTAGGACTCATATATTAGCTAATTTACTCTTCTTTAAATGATTAGGCTATATAGTGTTGTTGATAATTTTTTTAAAAATTTATTGATAATTAAGATATGGAGCTCCGAAAGAAATAATGATTTTATTTGTAAAAAAAAAAAAAAATCAGCTAGCATTTGGATCCAGTATAACAATTCAAGTGAGTTATGGCTATTGAATAATGACTGAAGTGCCTTTCGGGGGTATCAATTTTTTTTCCCTTTTTTTTGTAGTTTTTAAGCATAATTAAAGGAATACAAAATAAAAATTTAAAAAAAATCAAGCTCTACTGCTCCCTTTTTTTTTTTTAATTATTAGGTTGCAAATAATCAAAATATTTTTTTAAGCAGCCTATTTTTTTTTTGTAATATAAATATTAATACTGTAATATAAAGTATCTTATTGGGTACTTATGTTCAAGTGACATTGAGATCGCAATACTTCTGATAGGATCACTAAACACTCATCAGAGTACTTATGTATTATGTAATACTCTCATTGTTACGAAATTCTTCGTAATATTATTGGTCACTTGATGACTGAATCGTCAGTTTAAGATACCTATGAAGTACGCTGTTATAACTGTTTCATAAAGTCCGTTCAGTTTTAAAAAATGTTAAAACAGTTAAATTAAAAGAAATATATAATGTAACCCCATGTTTTGGATTTCAATAAAATCTTTTTTAAACAGTCATCAATCACTAAGATTAGCCTTAATATACCGGGAATATTTTCCTTTGAAATAAAAAAAAAAAAAAAGATTATTTACTTTTAATATCTATCAATAACAAAGTGATTAAAGGTTTAAATATACAAAAGAAATTTATTACGTCTTCAAATGTCACAATAAAAATCAGGCATCAAGCAGGACATTAAAGGGGTATTCATGATGTGTTAAATGTAAAACGTTTTAACATGCTAAATGTTATAAGCATAATATTGTGAGCAGCCTAAATTAAAGTCCATGACCTAAGTTAAAGGCCTATATATTAAATGGAGAGGAGATCCTAGCGGATTTTCTTGATAACTTGTTTTATAACCTTGTAGTCTTTTGGATATAATAAAATTTCCAACAGCTTCGTCCTCCATTACTATAGTTTAAAAACGTTAAAAACAAAACTAAACACGAGCAACTAACTTATCAAAACGACAACAGACAAAACGTTTTGGAGCTCAGCTGGCATGTTTCGTGACGTCATTCTCCATTAGATCTCGAAGGAGATCCTAGCGAATTTTCTGGGTAACTTGATTTGTAACCTTGTAATATTTAGGATATAATAAAATATCCAACAGCTTCCTCCTCCATTACTTTATTTTTATCCATCACATTATTATAGTTTAAAAACGTTAAAAACAAAACCGAACACGAGCAACTAACCCATCAAAACGACAACAGACAAAACGGTTTGGAGCTCAGCTGGCTCGTTGCGTGACATCATTCTCCATTTAGCACAGCTATTAACAGACTCTCAATCACGTTAAAAGTGATATCGTTTTAACATACTAAATGAAGGAAGCATTTCTATATTTAACACAGTTTAAAATGTTAAACTAAAGATCGTGAATACCTCTATTAGAAATGCTAAGAGTGGCTTTATGGAGTTTACCTTCATTGAAACTCAACGGCTCACTTAGAGATTACGTGAAATTAAAAAACTAACTATTTAATAACTGTGGTTATATGAAAATATCTAACAGACGAAATGGGAAAAGTTATGCGCCCCAATGTTAACAATTTCATGTTAGAAAAGGCCTCTTATCCTTGCGCCATTCTTCATTACTTTATACGTCTTAACATGTTATTTTGTTGTAAAATATCTGGCTTTCAAACGGTTTATAACACGTCTATATTACTACTCTTATTTCCGGAAATGTGTTCTCAACCTGGAAAAGATATTTTTTCTCTTGCCTCTATATTCTCCATTTAGCATACCTATTAACAGACTCTCAACCATGTTAAATATTATATCGTTTAAACATGCTAAAAGAAGGAAATATTTTTCCATTTTATACAACTTTTTCCATTTAACATGTTAAACTAAAGATCATGAATACACCTTGAGGATACAAAATGTTACACTTAAAATAAAGTCAATGACAATAAAAATAAATAATACTGACAATAAATAATTGAGAATATTTAGACATCGTTAGACTTTCCAATAATAACATTTATACAAATCATAAAATTAATGAAATGTCTCGAAAATTTTAATTGAGGAAATGTAATTATTGATAACATTAAAAATCTTGTCGAAGATACTCTACAATACCAATCAATCAAACAATAGCATAAGTACTTTATCGTTAGCAAGAGAATGGAAAAAATGCCAGTAATGATGAGTCGGTGTGTTTCATTATTTTTAAAAGGAAAAGTGAAAATATCATTGAAATAATAATCATATTACCGAGTAAATAAATGTCTCATGAGAGATACCAGAATTTCCCCAAGAGAAATATGCTAGTGACTTTTCTCACTAAGAATAGCGGAATGATAGCATATGCTTGTCCAAAACCAGATGAGGTTGAAAAAAGTATTTAATCAACAGTTTTTTCTTGTAATTATAATTAAATATGATATAAGTCATTTAAAAATTATGAGTTATTTCATGTCACAGAGGGTTTGAAACTGAATTATTGATTGTAAAATGTTTCTAAGATATAAGAATAAAAGTTTTAGTAGTTATATAACATATCATGAAAGACGTTTTTATACTGTATTACGAGAAGAATAATAAAGTCCGGTTATTTAAGTTAAGACATACTTAAACTATCGCAGTAACCGGACTAGTGTCGTTATTGCCTTCATAAAAATAAATGAAGCAATAAAAAGTCATTTATAAGAGCTTGTACAGCAAGGACAGACATGACACAATTGTTGGCTTGAAGATTCACGCTTAAAGATGATAGTAAATGATACCACATGTTCCATTTCAAGTAAGCTTTTATTACGAAAGTTAATTTTATAAAAATATTGATATATATTTTTTTAATTACCTTTAAAATCCACATCAGTATGAGCTATAAATTTTACAATATAATTTTCAAAAAACGCTAAATAAAACAGATATTTTTGGTGATGTGCGTGCATCACACAGCTTTCATTCACAACATAACATATATTGTTTTGTGTTTTTAATTCAAACAATCGCTATTTTTTTAATTTAAGAAAAAAAATTTAAAGATTTAATCATAAAGACAAGGCAAACATCATAAAGAAAAAAAATATTTTTCTATTGCTAAGAAAATTCGGATATAAGGATTTATCGAGTTAGGAATAAGAAATATAAATTTTGTTCCTCCCAAAAAAAAAAAAAAAAAAAAAATAGTTTATCAAAAAATAATGAAGTCTGGAAACATTGGGTGATTTCTTCGGCTTCTCCCGTTCGAATAGGTTGTTTTATTTTTTTCTCCTTTACTTATCCATAAAATTCTCCTATATTTTGGATTTATTTATTGTTTATTATTGATAACAATCTTGACTGTTTATTGTTTTTAAATAAACAAATAAGAAAGGTACTTTTTATTTTTTTATTTAATTTTTTTTTTTCTACTATTAAAACCTGTCAGCCTATTTCAGTTGGGATAAGAGCAAGTTGACATCAAAGACCATTTATTAATGCATTGACATACCGAGTTTATTTAAAACTGTTAGAGCCGTTTTGGAGAAAATCGAATAAATAAATTCTATAAAATAGCATTTCTAGTCAGTCCATTCTAGCGGAAAAATTTATATCACTTCTCAGGCTCAATACTTTGTAAGGAAGTAATAGACCAACGGTTGTGCAAGGAGGTGATTCAGTCAGAATCAGGCTCCACCGCCAGATTGTTACCCAATTAAGGGTACCCTATTTGTGAGGGTGAGTGGACCCAAGGAGGGCTCCAGAACCTTTTTTTTTTTTTTTTTTTTTTTTTT
>NW_027112276.1:249584-262229 GCF_000696795.3 Halyomorpha halys | reverse complement strand
GAGGTCCAGGGGTATCGCTCCGGCCAGCACTTGCACCGCCTCATGTGACACCGTTCTGTATGTCTTCGTGACCCTCAGCAGAGCCAGTCTTTGTATGGTGGCTAGTGTTCTTTTTTGTGTCTGCGTGAGGTTTCGGCTCCACGCAGGAGAGGGCTCCAGAACCAACAGGGTTGACTCACGGCTACGTCAAATATCTTGAAAACAAGATAAAAACATTACAAGAAGTAAAAGAACACTAAAATAAATATACAGATAGAATAATAAAATATTAAAAATAATGTTAATAAAATAATATTAAAAAAAAATGTTTTGTTTTTTAAAATATACAAAATAAATATTAATAAGCTTAAGTTAATGAAATATACATATAGGTGGATCGGAAACTAATAACTAATAAATACAGTCAGGTGTGAAAGAATTGTAAAATCTGAACAAGAGGAAAAAAATGTGGCAAAATACTTGTTAAAAGTAGTACATATGGTAAAGAGGTATAGTAAGTAGCAAGGAAAAAAGAAATATTAAGAAAATTAATAAAAATAACAAATAAACAGAGGGAAGTACCTGTCTTGATTGAAAGAAGGATGACAACTGACAAATTAGGAAAGAAGAGGGAAAGGGCAAAATATAATATAATATTTTTTTTATACATATTTTCCTATTTTTTCTGTATATTTATTTTAATGTTCTGTCACTTCTCACAATGTTTGGTATCTTGTTTTTATTTAGCACTGAAGAATCCTTGCTAAGTGGGGCGAAAAGGTGATTAACAATAAAAAGTTTTTTACTACTTTGGTATTTTTATTGACCTCAACCCGGACTATCCTCTTACAATTTGCCTCATACGGTCAACTATTGTCTTTTAATAACATGAAGTAGTTTCAAGATATTTTAGTTTCCCATTGGACGAAACGGTAGGATATGTATCATCATTTACAATGTAGAATAAAAAAAAATTGATTAAAATCGCTGAGGGCAAGTTAGTTAAATTATAGATTTCATTAAAAACATTTTTCATTACCATAGCTCCTCGATTTAGGTGGCACCCCACGTCTTCGAAAGGCCTCTTGCAGTGGAAGTGGAGTCCTCTTCCCAACTGTGATTGATTATTCAAGATCACAATGCGATATGGGACCGATAAATTGAAGGGATCTGGTTCCTGCAAGAGATCTACCAAGAGATAGAATGGAAGTGTTGTGTTTGGAGCAATAATGCTGTTTAATATTCTCAGGTGGATGAGGAGATAGTGAAATCGTGACTCTGGATGGTATGCCATTAGCTCACTTAATTATCATCCTTCTACTCCTCGTCTTGGGCTACTTAAACATCGATAGTTCCTCCTTCGATATTAATCATCTATCGCCTTCCTTTTTATCTTACATCGATAATTAAAGGACCTTTGGCAGCTATCTCTTAGCGGCTCATTCCCTATCTGGCTCCCAACGAAATCCAATGATAGAATCCACCTGCTTAAATTCTTTGGTATAGAAATAGAATTTTATTTCAATCAATTTTTTTCTTCCTCTCTATCGAAGCTTCTTATTTAAAAAAAAATGAAGATTTCAAAATCGAAACTTTTCATTCGCATTTAAGATGCCTCTACATGTTTGCCAAACATAGATGCTTGCCCAAGAGTGTGGATGAGTTATTTGAATTAATTGGGACTAGCTGAGCCGTGTTTTTTGTTTTAGAACTGCCAAAAAGATAAATATTTGTGATCTTCGAGTTTTAATGAATTAAAGATTTTTCTCAACCTTTGGCTTTCATTATAAACGCTAGTTTAATATTGTATATTTTAAAATCCTATCGATTTGGTATAATACATTCTTTTAAATCTTGTTAATTAACAACATTTAATTTAATTGTAAATCACAAATATATGTATTTATATGTTAAGATAATTAAATTAACAAATATCTGATTAAAAAATCTAGAACGAAAGTTGAATTTATAAATTATGTTATATTAACTTAATATAAATAGTGAAAAGACTAAATATATGAAAACCTCTAGACAGACCGGGGAGAGAAGAGATATTGTGGAGGTGGAGGAAAACAAGTTTCACAGCTGCAATACTTTCAAGTACCTGGGAGGATTTGTGACGGAGAACAATAATTTAGAAGTAGAAATTAAGGGCAGAATGGTAGCAGGAACAGATGTTTCTATGCCCTGCAAAAAGCTCTCCGATACAAAAGTCTTTACAGGAAAGCAAAGCTTTTGTTGTATAAAACAATAATTAGGCCAATGGGATAATGTATGGCAGTGAGACATGGACTCTAACCAAGGAAAATAGAAGAGCTCTACTGGTTTGGGAGAAAAGAGTCCTGAGAAAGATCTTTGGAGCCGTTAAAAAAGAGCACAGGTGGAGAATCATAAGCAATGACGAAATAAAGGAATTGTATGGAGAGCCTGATATCCTCTGTACTATTAAGAAGAGCAGGCTAAGATGGTTGGGACATGTAGAAAGGATGGAGCCCTGCAGGCTACCTAAAAGGATGCTAAATGGTGCACCAGGAGGAAAAAGGAAAAGGGGCTAACCCTGGCATCGGTAGTGGATGATTTGGAAGATGATTTGAGAGGAATGGGAGTTGAAATTTGGAGGACTGTAGCGCCCAACAGTGAGTGAGTGAGTTATATTAGTTTTATCACCTACATCATTGATCTTTTCGTTTCCTTACATTTTTTTATGTTTATTTTGTTCCTTTTTTTTATAATTAAAATAAATCCAGTATAATTGCTGACTAATCTCAAAAGAACACACAAGCGTATGGGTACTGACGTTTTTACTTTCTTTGTTAACCAAGCACTGGTGCAAGTCTTGGATTTGCGGCAACTGGCAAATGTTTAGATCCAGCATTACATTTTAGTGAACCAAAATTTGATCCTATGCCTGTATGTTAAATTTATGTTGGGTATAACACCGTTAATCTTATTTCGATGAAATTTTCAGGCAATTTTTGGGTTTGAAATCTGATGATTCCATACAAATTTGATCAAATACCATTCTCATGTACAGAACGAGACCGTTGAGTGGTATAATTTATACATCATATAAAGGGAAAAGAAATAGACGGGCCGCCCGTAGCTCAGTGGTTAAGACACAGTCTTACCAATTTGATGTCTATTGGCGGTGCCGGTTCGAATCCGGCCTGGGACGTTGACTTTTTTCATTGAGTGGCGGTCCCACAAAATGAAGAACTTTGACCCCCAACCATGGTTAGGCAGTATAGGACTCCAATCGGAGTCTTGGCCGAAAAAAAAAAAAAAAAAAAAAATAGACTTCTATAACATATCATGTACAACTTAAACTACATATCTCCTTGTGTGTCCTTCGAACATTCTTCGACTGCTGAGCTTCAACTGCTGTTTATCAGTAACATGGCATTTCGTATATGCCCTAGGAAGATTGGGATGGGCTAAGAATTTGCAGAAGTGGGTGTAGAGGGAAATGCGTGGAGACGTTTCGAAAAATTGGGATAACCTAAAAAATAATAAGAACTATGGAATTCTAATCATCCTTGTGGTGTTTCTGAGTACTCTTGACAGACACCTGACACTAGCTCGCCACTGCCATAAGAAAATAAAGCTCGTTAGAACCAAGGCTTACATGCTTAATCATCTGCTAAGATCTCCTAACCATTTTCTTCGCTACATTTATAATTTATAAAAGTATACTAGATTGACTCTACGGTGAACCTATGCTGGTTAACATAGCACCCACAATAGCGAAGAAACTCCAAACATTTCAGAGTGATATCCTGAGAAATATTTTGAAGCATTCTTCTTTACAAAGAGCCAAAACTGACAATCATACGAAACTTGCAGACAGTGACAGAATTCATATCATGGAAGCACATCAATTCTTTGATAGCCTCCAACACTGTATTAATCCACTATTCTAGACATTAATACTAACAGAACTCGCATAAAGGTGGCCAACACACATAAACAGTATCATACTCGACTGAGGACTACTAACTACTAACTGACAAGACAATTGGTCCTGTAATGAGACAACAGACACAAGTTTTCCCCATCTATACCATTCATATATCCTTTCCTCAGTCCTTTCTTTGAATTGCATCAAATGATGCAAAAGTTTGATTTAATCAATTCTCACGAATCCTCTCCTCCTAATATCAAACCCTACACATCCATGAGGCTTAGAAATAAAAAAGAAAAGTGATTCTTGTGTAATGTGGAAAGTTGTTAATAATTATTATCCATTGTTTTGGAATATTTGAAGTTTTTTTTATATAGGTTAAATTAGTGAAGCTCCATATAGAACAGATATGGTAGGTCTTATAATAATAAATGTTTTATTATAATATGGAAACGTTTTGTAAATTATTTTTCTTGCAATTTATAATTTTAAATCGATATGCAGTTTGAATAACAGTTAATTGTCTGATGTTACTCTTAGATATTTTAGGATTTGGTAAGTGAGTTTGGAAAATCATTTAAAACTATGCCTGAGGGAAGTATAGACATCGTTTTGAGAAAATTATGGATTCTGTTTTGCCAGTGCTAACGATTTTTTAAGGAACTTTTAAGTTTTTTTAAAAAAAATTTTTAGGTTATCGATTGTGTAAATTCGGTAAAATGAGTAGTATAACGCTCTATTATTCTCAAAGAGGGATGAATTAATAATGATATATTTTTATACTACTCAAGTTGAGTCTTTGCGGCTTTAGCGCACCTCCACTACAAGTGATGCACTGGGATCTTTTGAGCTCTGCTCTACCCCTCGTTCGTCGGAGATAGAGTGGGCTCAGGGATCCTCAGGTCGACTGTGTAAATACTGTATATAGGAGTGTAAATGTGACTAGAGATTATTTTATTTTATTTTATTTTTTTCATGCACATTGTTAGATTATGTTCATTTTGTTTATCCTTCTGTTTGTACATATTTTAATAGAGATTTTTTTTTTCATTTATTTATTTATTTGTATTCTTATTTTATTTCATTTTAGTATGATTGTTAATTAATCACTATTACCTATTGCCCACAACGTGTATCGAAACGTCGGTTTCAAATAAATTATTTTTCTTGCTTAAATTATTAGTTTTTTGTTTTTTTTTAATACCGCCACTCAGATCATCTTCCTTCAACTATTAACATCTATATTGAAAGAAGATAGTTAACAGTATGAAGTAGATAGTAGGAAGATAGTCCGGGAGGCGGTCAACAATGGTATCAAAATAATGAAATAAAACTATTCATTGTTTCGCTCCACTTTGCAGGGCTCAAAACAATTGTTTTGAAATTATTTTTACTTTAATGTTCTGTCGATTCTATAATGTTTGTATGTTGTATTTTCATTTAGCCCTAACAAAGACCTGCAAAGTGGGGTGAAAGAATGAATAGTTTCATTTTACTATTTTAATACCATTGTTGACCTCCATTCGGACTCACTTCCTACAATTAACATCTTTAGTTCATAGTCCATGAGGAATCTATCCACGATAACCAATAAATTATTAACTTTTGGAAATTTATGGATCTTAAAAGGACTGAGTTCTGAATATAATGAAGAGAAGACTTTGAGGTTTGAGATCGCAATGAGATACGTGAGGACAAGTAGGAGGGAAAGACACCCTCCTTTTTATTCCCTGCCATCATGATCGTAACTCTTTCTATTTGCCAGGATCAAGTCGGAATTGCCAATAGTTGTGTAGGATCCGAACATAATATATGACAATCCTTCCACCCTCTTCCCCCCTTTCGTTTCTTTGAATTTTATTTGCCGCGTGTTCCCTCCTCGTAGCAGTCACAACTGGAGCATCTGATTCAGATAAAGTTTTATTAAACGTGGGCAGAATGATGAAAATATAGGAAGATTTTATTTATTTACGTATATTTTCGAATAATTTCGTTTTTATAAGGTCATTTATTGTTTTAAGATGGGCATTATACAAAAGAATATATATCTCAAAACTCATTCGACGTACAGATTAGCACTCAAATTAAAGCTAGTTTAATGTCCTATAAAGTAGTTTATTACGTTTATCTTCGTAGGAGTAGCACTTTTCCTGATACTTGCTAATTTGGTGGGTTTTTTCACCCCATAGACTAGATAGATCCATGTCTGACTAAAAAAAAATAAAATGGGGAATATCATGTGGTTCGTAGTAGTATTTTTCATGATATTTGGTAGTAAAAATATTTGGTTATATAAAAAAAGAAAAAGAAACTTTGTTTTTTGTTTTGTAAAAATTTATATCTCGAATATATTGACTGTAAATATCTCTAATAGAGCTCATATTTCAGAAAATTTACCTAACTTTAAATGACGTTCTCTTAGATTTTCTAGTGTTGCTGGTAGTTTTAAAGATATAGAGCTCCAAATGACAAAAATATGTTTTGTTAACGTTTTGAAACAGCCACATTTTTATATTAACACTAACTATACTTTGCAGACTCAACAATTTTTACTAATAATTAAACAGAGTTTTCATTAAAGTAATCAACAATTGGGGTGGGATAACTGCCTTTTTTTCACCTCGGCTCTTGTACTATTATTATTATAGGATAGTGAGCAACTAAATTTAAAGTCCATGATATATATTAAATAGATCATCTTTCCTCTCCTAGTTTTTCGTTCATTACTTTATTATTATATCTATCCTAAAAAAAAAAAAAAAAAAAAAAAAAACCCTACGAGGAACAAACAACAGACAAAACGACGTGGAGCTCAGCTGGTTTGTTGCGTGACATCATTCTGCAATTAGCAGACCTATTAACAGACTCTAATATAACAATTAAACATTAATATAATATACTAATACACACCACACACCCTTGATACCTTTTACCCGCCTCAGACCATTCTTTGGTTTTCCTACATTATTTTCCTTGACCTTTATTTAGTTATTTCCTATCTTTTAGTGTGTACTGTATTATTTATATTTCTCTTGTATATACATTTTATTTGTTATTATTTACCTTTTCGTAATTTGTCCGATACTTTTTTATTTATAATTTTCACTGTACAACACTTATTATTTACTTTGCTCTTTTGTGTATAAATTTTCAGATATTTCACTTCATTTCTGGACCACACCATAGTTTATTTTTATTTTATGATATCTTACTCCTCTAACTCTTTTCTTAACCTTGCAAAGTGGGGCAAAACGTTGGCTCGTAATAATTTATTTACCATTTCCATTTCCTTTAATAAATTAAAATATTTTAATATAGATGGAAAATCAAGTCAAAATTCTAGGAGAATTTGACGCCCATTCCCAACAAATTGTTTAGGACATTTACTTAGGAGTGCACAATCACTGAACTGATAATTTCATTCTTAAAACCGATAACAATAATCTCTCCTATCTGTTAATTGCCTATCTAGTGTTATCTTTGTCAAATTAAAGGATCATTCCCAAATTTAGACATGAATAGTTGGGCATGTCCCCCTCCCCCCATTTAAACTTCCCCATTCGATGTAATAAATCGTTGGAATGCTTCACGACTATTACCATTTCTTACCTGCCTTAAACGTGATTCACAATTCGGATAACGTTAATACGCACCTCAATGAAGGATATTGCTCAATAAATAAGAACTGAATGAGTAAACATATTAAGCTCATAGGAATTCTGTTTATCGTGAAATCATTCAGTGATTAGCGGGCACTCGAAATCCAAGAATGTCCCAACTTATCGTTATTATCTCAATGCTAATAATGAAGGCAATCCATAAATTTTATTAAACAAAAATACAGATAACGTCTAAACCGCTTTAATGTTTTCCAGAAGTATTGCGTAAAAGATTTCTTCTGAACAAACTTCAGGAAGCGGGAAATCCAAAACCTGTATTCCATATATACCTGTATGATTGGTGCAATGTTTTGAAACCTAATGAATGCCTAACAGTGTTTGACAGGGCATATTACCAGAGCCGGGAAGAAAAAAAGGCAGTTATCTCACCCCAATTTTTGATTACTTTAATGAAAACTAGATATAATCACTAGTCAAAATTGATGAGTTTGCCAAGTATAGGTAGGGGGAATAAAAAATGGCGGCTGTTTCAAAACCTTAAAAAAACATTAATTTTTCATTCGGAGCTCTATATTTTAAAAACCACCAACAACACTAGGCAATCTAAGATAATATTAAATATGAATATTTAAAGAAGTGTAAATTTGCTGAAATATTAGTGCCAAAAGAGCTATTTACGTCCAATAGTTCTCGAGATATAGCTTTTTAAAAAGCAAAATTTCTTAAAAATCAACTGAAAAATTAGTAATAAGTTAATTTATTTTGAGAAATCTATATCTCAGGAACTATGTGACGTGCAGATGTCTATCAGCACTCAAATTAAAGCTACTTTAATGGACTATAAAAAGTTTACCTTTACCTTCTTAGGAATAGTAGTTCTCATGATATTTGCTAATATAAATTGATTTATAGTTGTTCAAATAAGTTTGATTTATGAAAAACTTTATTTCATAAACCATAGGGCGTAGAGATGTCTGCCAGCACTCAAATTTAAGCTAGTTAATATTATTATGAAATAGTTAATAATCTTTATCTTTGTAGGAGTAGAGATTTTTATGATATTTGACGATATAAACTCACAAAATGTTAATTTATAGCAGCTCTTATAAAATGTTGGATTTTTGAAAAATTATATCTCTAGATCCATAAGAAGCACATATGTCTGCCAACACTCAAAATAAAGGAAATTTAACTTACTATAAAATAGTTTATGACACTTATATTTATGACACTTATTATTATATTATAACTAATACCCCTAAGTTTTTATGATATTCACCTATGAATATAAATTTGGCAAATGAAAATTTGTCCGAACAACTATAAATTTATATTAACAAATTTCATGAAAACTACTTACTACTCCTATGATAATAAACGTCATAAACTACTTGAAAGCCCATTGAACTAGCTTTAATTTGAGTGCTAATAGACATCTGTACGTCACATAGCTCCTAAGATATAGATTTCTCAAAATAAATTAACCGACTACTAATATATCAGTACGTTCCATACAACATTTTTATGATATGTTTTTAAAAAGCTATATCTCGAGAACTATTGAACGTAAGAGAGACATTAGAGCTTATACTTTAGCAAATTTCCTCTACTTTAAATGATGGTCTCTAAGATTTTCTATTGTTGTTGGTAGCTGTAAAGATATCCGAATACAAAATTAATTATTTTTAACGTTTTGAAACAGCCGTCATTTTTTATTCCCCCTACCTATACTTGGCAGACTCATCAATTTTAACAAATAATTATACCTAGTTTTCATTAAAGTAATCAAAAATTGTTGTGAAATAACTGCCTGTGTTTTCCTCTTGGGCTCTTGTACTATATTGTTCTATACTTATACAAACAAAGAAGTTTTGATTTTTATTGAAATGGACGTGTTCCAAAGTTATTACAGTAGTCAGGGATTCCTTTCTCAACTGTGGAGACTAAAAAAACGGCGGCTGTCTTAAAGCGTTACAAAAAATAAAGTTTCATTCGTAGCTTCATATCTTTAAAACTATCACAATAAAACATCATTTGAATTAGAGTAAATTTGCTGAAATATGAGCCCAAATAGATATTTTTACGTTTAATAGTTTTTCAAAAAATGTTTGGTAAACCAGCTCAACCATTTTATTTTTACTGAATTATCTTAAAATTTATGGATGGTAATTTATTTAGAAAAGAAATAATATATCTAAAAAAATGTTAGAAAAAAAATTAAATTTATAATTATTAGCTATATCACTAGAGATCCATTCATATTGTACTAGCTTTTAAATTTTAGAAGCCTTCACAACGCCCGAAATTATAATCGATAAATTTCACTAATGTCTATTATTTTATGTGTTATTTTGGCACTGATCAATAGATGTCATTTGGTCAGACTATATTGGAAGTAGTTTTCTAAATGAATAAAATAAAAATAACAGCTAAAGTTTACAATAAGAAGAACCTCTTCTCCAATGCAATGTTAAGGCGTTACAACGCTGTGATAAGGCCCGTGATTTTATACGGGATGGAGATCATATGCTAACCCAACTTGGAAAAACTGCTAAAAATAGAAAGGAGGATCTTAAGAAAAATCTAAGATCTGACGAAGAAATCAACAGAAACATCAAAGACCTGGAAACCGAGATGAGAATCAGAAAGCTCATGTTCTATGGGCACATGAAGAGGATGGAGAAGGAAAGACTGAACAAGATCTTTAAAAAAGAATACACGAGGCAAATGAGAGAGGAATTAAAGAGACTTAAGATTTCAGATACCGACTGTCTAGATAGAGATACGAATAGGAAAACATTGAAAAATCTCACCAATATTGGAAGAGGAAAAAAAATGGGTACGAAGTGGTCCCAAGAAAGAAAAGAAAAGCAGTCGAGGATCATGAAACTGCGATGGGAAGAAAGAGAATAAAGACTCCCAAAGTAGCCTAACCATTGATATTCACGTGGCCGGTACGTGAAAAGAAATACAGAGTAACGATTTTGATTAAATCAATGTATAATAAATTGGTATTTAATACCAGATAGATCTTATCCTCATTGATGTAGTCTAACGTGTCTTAAAAGACTATTTTTTTAAAATCATGTCCTGAAAAGTACCTTTAATTTTGTTGATTTAAAAAAATAAACAGTTCTCATTGCTAAGAATAATAAAAAATGGGTAAATAAAAAACATATAAAGAAGGAAAAAAAAGAAACATCCAGTTCGATCTTTCACAATTTCATCACGGCTTAGTTGTCTTTTGTTAAACTGTTTTATTTTTGGCAGATAAAAAACTTACGTTCTTAATTTCCACCTCGAGAAACTCATAAATACGAGCAGAAAAACAAAAATGTTTTGTTAACAATTTTCACATCCCTTGGTCTTTCAATTTGAACCAACTAATCTACTTAAACATGGGGACGTATGCGGGTGGTAAGTGAATGTCCTATGTTGCGCCCATAGCACAGATTTTGTACTACAAATAATATTTTACAAATATTTTTTGAAAATAAATTTTATAGTAAATACTAAAAAAAAAAGAAGGAAAAACCTGATGTACAAACACGAGAGTAATATCTAGACCCGCGCAGCCGTGATATCAAGACAAACATTCCGGGATGTCAATAGTGAGTAAATGAAAGATAAAACCAATTGTGGCAAATGGTGACGCATTACATTAACACTTGGACAGTTGGATATCGATGTTTACTTAGAATCGATTCTGTAGACGGAGTGGTGAACACAATATCTCCACTCAATGTTTGGCAGGATGTTGACACTAGACCTCTACATCAAAACCCAGAGGCTCACTGGGTCGCAGTATTGGTTTAGGGAACAAGATTATGCAATGGAATATAGCCAGTACCGTATAATTGATGATATCGGTTCGGTAAGTGACATTATTTATAAATAAGCTGTTAACAATAAAGCTACATATCTGATTATTATAAACTAATATATTTATTAGTTCTACCGGAAAGTTCCGTCTGTTTTATAGAATAAAAGAAAACTATGCTGTTAACATCATGTTAGAACGAAATATTTTTTAAACATCAGAGATCACGGAAAGGCTTGGTTCAACTAAACATTTCGGACCATATTCGGAATGCTATGGTCTAGGAAATGGCATTTGAAGTTTGTTAAAAATAAAAATTTCGGTATCATCACACGCATCTGCTTTCTAGAGGCAAAAATGGTGGACGTCGAAGTTATGTCGGCCATAACCTTAGATTTAAGCTATTTTAATAGTAAAAATGGACATAATTAAAATATGTGAAATTAGGGGGAAATGATAAGGATTCATATAAATGGTACCAGATAAGCCATAAATACGACTTTCGTAGTAAATTTTTTTTACAATTACTTGTATACCTGCAAAATCATAGATTGTTAACTCGCCCAATTGATTTAACGTTTTAAGGTACATAATCTTGATAATACATAAAGAAGGATTTCGAAAATTTTTTAATTAATTAAAACACGGAGAGCCCAGATACTTATCTGTAGACAATACTAACTGAGCTCAAAAACTTGGTGCTCAAAAACCAACTCTTAACATTTCGGTAACAAATTTTGGCAAACTAGTATGAGGCAATCCAAAGATGTGTGGCAACACTAAGTACCTGATAACCTCCCTAATCCAGTTAGGAATTTAGTAATATTTAAAAAAAGTAATTGACTGACTTAAATAGGAAAAAGAATAAATACTGGAATTATAAATATATCATGGGACATGTAGAAATATTCGAAATGGATATCACGTCTTTGTATGCCAATTGAGTGCCACATCCATGTAGGACAAGAGCCCAAAAGGAGAAAAAAGCAGTTATCTCACACTAATTATGATTACTTTAATGAAAACTATGTATAATTAATAGTCAAAATTGATGAATCTGCCAAGTATAGGTAGGGTGTATAAAAAATGGCGGCTGTTTCAAAGCGATAAAAAAACTAATTTTTCATTCGGAGCTCTATATCTCAAAAAGTAAGAAACACACAAGAAAACCTAAAAGAACGTCATTTAAAGAAGAGCAAATTTGCTATAATATTTGAGCACTGGCAAACATCTATACATCCAATGGTTTCTGAAATGAAGTTTGTTCACTTTTTGTACTTCTTTTTAATTAATTACTTTTTTTTATTAATTTATTATTAATTATC
>NW_027112276.1:244199-249479 GCF_000696795.3 Halyomorpha halys | reverse complement strand
TAGGCATTTAAAAATATTTTTTTTTATACTATTCTACTTCATTATTATTATATTCATTATTATTATTATGGTTTGTACTCAGGTGTATATTATTTATTATTACTACTTTATTTTTATTTTCTCTCACCTATTATTTGTTTTGTTTCGTGCTCTTTCTTTTCTTTTGTAAATTATTTCCTATATTTATCTTCTGTACATTTTTTTAATTACAAATGCTAATGCAACATTGTATTTATATAATATGCTATTTGAATGGTGTATGGACAAATTATTTAAATTAAGCGACTCTCCTATAGGGCTACAGATATACAGAGGAGAATATTATGAACGTCGTTAAGACACAGGAAGATAAAAAAGACAAAAAATTCCCTATTCATAAAATTGTAACTTGCATACTATGGGTTAGGACCCTTTCACATGTAGCAGCTTATTGGTACAAGTGAAGGTAAGATCACAGCGGCTTCCATATCATCACCTCAGCTGTCTGGGAAGTTAATCCAACGATATGAAGCTCCCGGTGTTTTTTTTTCTTTTCCTTCACGGGAAGCGGACAATGACAAGATAATTGGTTCTTAACAGATCCTGCTAGAAGGGGTAATGCCACTCTGCCTCCTCTAAAAAGGGTACCTTACCCTTCTTGTTTGTTCAGTCGGGAGCACTCATGGGGGTACTTCCCCGCCAGATGGCCCGTCGCACAACAGGTATATCCTTCTTCTACATCCTGTTATTGGGTTGAACGACTGGAAGGTAACACATGTCTAGGGGTGTGTCTGCATGTGTTTGTTAACTGCTCAAATGTATAATTGAGCAGTGCTTATAGAATTTCGTGGGATCAGAGTAAAGATGCTACAAAAATTTATTGAAAGGGACAAAATCTCCCAAAATATTTCACTTTTCTCAACTTTATGAAATATACTATTTTTTCAACCTATCTTGAATTTCTATATCATATTTTTATATTATATGAAAAATGCAATGGTTTCAGAAAGTTGTTGTTGTTGTCTGGGGCTTTAGGGCGTAAAACCCTGAGGTTATCAACGCCCATGTTTCGTGCTTTATAATTCTGTTTTTTATATTTATAATTCTATTTCACTTTATTTTTCTCTTTAAATAATTTCGAAAAAAATTTAAATAATTACTTCTTTTGGTATTTTTTATTACGTATAACAGATTTTCTGGTTTAAATCTTATTCAAAAGGCCATTCCTTTTTATGAAAACTAAGACCATTTCCACGTTCTTCTGGTCATCATTCAGAGCATCCGACACACTCGGTCCTACTCCCAATCTACTCAAGTTCGCAGAATAAAAATGACATTTCTCAAATATGTGACTGATCGTAAGTACACTGTTGCAGTATTGACATTTTGGCGGTGGCTGCTAACTGATCAGATATCTATGAGTTAAAATTGTATGACCTATTCTCAATCTGGCAATAGCTACCTCCTCCCTGCGATTGGAACGGTTTGATGTGGCCCATGGTTTAGTGGTTTTTTTTTATAGTTTTTAATTTGCTTGGCGAGCTTTCATCCCACATGGCTTGCCAACTAGATGATATCTCATTTTTCATTGGAAGACTTATTTCTTGTGGTGTCAGAATGGCCGCGCCCTGACCTGGAAGAGCAAGTGCTTGGTGCTTGTTTAGCTGCAATGTCCGCCAGTGATCCCCACATGACCCGGCACCCATATAAAGAAAACAGTTTTTCCCAAGTTTTCGAACATGTTGGTATAATTGTGAATGTTTATGATCGCCGGGTGTTTCGGGCAAATGATCTTCATGGCTTTTAGTGAACTTAAAGAGTCGGTAATGATAACTATATTAGTATTCGTTACTGTTATGGAGAAGTGGAGTGCTGAGGCTATTGCATGTAATTCAAGCTACAAGACGTTGATCAACAAATGAAATCCGTTGTTTAAAAGTAATTTAAACTAATCTCTAGAATTATTTACTTTTTGCGGCTTTAGCGCACTTGGCTCATAACCAGTGATGCGGCGAGAGGGATGCGCTGGGATTTTATGAACTCTGCTCTACCCCTCACACTAGATTCAGGGATCCTCACGTGGATATTGTAAATATTGTATATAGGAGTGTAAATGTGACTAGAGATTATTTTATTTTTTCATGCACATAGTTTGATTACGTTTTCTATATCCTTTTTTAAAAGGAAATTTTATTTATTTTTATGTACTTTTTTTTCATTTATTTATTTATTTTTCATTCTTATTTTATTTTAGTAAGAATGTGATCATTCATCACTATTACCTATTGCCCACAACGGTGTGGCAGGTTGTAATATCTATCAATAAATAAAGTTCGATTATAAAAAAAAAAAAAAGAATTATTTACTAAAACCGGATCCACAGGTTTGCCACTTGCCGCAAATCCACATTATCTACAAATGCTTTCAGAACAAAGAAAGTAACAAACTTCGGTATCCACTCGCTTCTGTCTTACAGAGAGCCGAACATGGTGGACGTCGTATTTGAGTCAACTATTAGCTTCCATTTACATTATTTTGATTGTAAAAAGGAACACAACAAAGATATCTGAAATGAAATGAATTGTTAAATTTGTTGCAACACCTTAATATTGTTTGTTTTGCTTGAGGAATTAAGTAATATTTTAAAAAATCAGCCAGATGTAAGTAAATGACTATAAATATTTTTTTGGAAAAAAAAAAATAATAACTGCCATGAAGAGGAAATGAATGCAACGAAAATTAAATAACTAAAACACGAATTTTTGATTATATAAATCAAATCTAGATATGCAAAAACCGCGTACTTTTCACTTTTCTTAAGAAAACCGTGTGATTTTTTTTTTTAATTGACAATGACCTTTATCTTAAATCTTTTCTCAGGACCATAGTCAACAAAGGAACATTCATTGTGTATTTTTTTTTACCAGCATATAATTTTAGAAAAATTATGAACTCCATTAAATGCATTAGCGTACACTTACTATATTTCTCCGGTGCTACAAGTTGGGGCCTCCTGCGAACAAATTATGATGATCAAAATATATTCTTGTTTAAATATTAAATATTATTATTGATTCTCTATATATTTATTAAAATATGTAGTACAAAAGATACTGGAGGATGTAACTAATTGTATTTACATTAATAATGGTGGTTATACTTATTTTCTACGACATGGTTTATTCTAAATTAAGAAAACCTATCTCCTCAATTTTTTGAACAAATATATAAGGATTTGAAAATCAAAAGTTTAGTTTCCATGATGTTAGTTATCAAACCCACTACTATCATCTACCCATAAAATTTATTGTCGTGGCGGTACTGTCGTACAATCTGGATTTTGCTACACAGGTACACCTATGAATGAATGAATGAATAAATGAAAGAAAATGAATGAAAAAATAATTTTATTCTGGGATATATGTCCCATAAGAATAAATACACATGGTTCATACATTAAGGTTTTTTTCTGGCAAGCATTTACAAGTTTCCAGAGTAAAATGAAATTACATTGGAATATTGGCTTAACTAATATTTATTGCTCCTAGATGTGTAAGAAACAGCCAATTGCATGAGGAATTACAAATAGAGACGATAGAGGATTATATAAAAAAAAAAAAAGGTTCATAAAGTTCCACTCCCAGTTACCGTTACAGTTAAAGGAGCAGTGACCTACAACTTGGGAAAATCAACCTCAACCCGAAGACTGAAGCCCAGGCTGCTGCAGGACATCCTGTTATAAATTCTGTATTTATCAGTTCTGTTATTGCCACTCTTAATTTTTATTTTATCTTAATTTCTTTTTTTTTTTTGTTGTTCTTGTGTTCACATTTTTTCTTAAATTCACTTTCATTTGTGTTGTTGTTGTTGATTGTTGCTTAAAGGCGTAAAACCCTCTGGTCATCAACGCCTATGGCATGATAAGAGTAAAAAAAAATAAAAAAAAAAAATTCTTTATTAAAAAAAATAAATAAAAAATATAGAAATAAAAAAAATAAAAATAATTAAAAAAAAATAAAATAAAATAAGTAAAAAACATCGAAAATATGTCTAATCGTAAGACTGGACTGACAATATTTGCACGTTGGAGGTGGCTGTTTTCTGATCAGGTGAGAGTGCGTGAGAGTATGACCTAAAACTTTCATTTTTTTTTCCATTAGAAGTCATTTATTTATTTTGTTAAATCCATAAATATCATTGTTTTTTGTAATTAACTTTACTTTTATCTTTTATTAAGAATTATTATTTTATCTTACTTTATTTTTTAATTTATAACATAGTTGGGGGTGTCTCTTGTATGAAACTATACCTCCCCGTTATCAATTGTTAAAAAAAAAAAATTATCTCTTACATTAACCATGTAAGGCCCACCAGGCTGATCTGGTCTTAAATAAATAAATAAAAAATACCTATATTTTAATTTTCATTCTAATTTTTATATAATGATTTTTTACTATAGTGAATTTTTATATAATGAAATAATGATTTTAATCTATTTCTATCTTTATTATTATCGTTATTACCCATTTTATTTTTTTTCTAAAATTATTTTTATAGTAACTTATTTATTTAATTAATTCTATAAATATTAGTTGTTTTTGTTTGTTAATTTATTCTTTCTTTCAATTTTTCATCTATCTCTCTCTTATATAAAAAGGTTTTTAGTGATCATCGTGTAATATTTTTTTCTACATTTAATCACTGTGTAATATTCTATTTTATACATAAGGTGGAATAATAAAAATAGATCGTGAAGAT
Organism: Halyomorpha halys; assembly: GCF_000696795.3. NCBI lineage: Eukaryota > Metazoa > Arthropoda > Insecta > Hemiptera > Pentatomidae > Halyomorpha > Halyomorpha halys. The sequence goes on along the minus strand of NW_027112276.1, from coordinate 244,742 downwards.
ATATAAATTGATTACTGAACTTCAGTACTTATCGATCACTAACAATTTTGTTTATTTTTATGAGTACCATCAAAGGAAACAATCAGTATTTACTCCTGGATTGTATCAAGGTGCAGAAGCTAACATGGAATTGAAATTTAGAGTCGAAAAATTGATTTCGAACATTGTTCTTGAAGCGGCACTTAAGTGCAGTACAAATACTTGAAATTTATATATTTTCCTATATATTGAAAAAAATAACACATTCTAAAATACATAATACATGTAAATTAAAGTTATACAATTCGAGGAACTAGTAGTACAATTAAATGAACAGTTGTATAATTTGTTAAATGGTCCAACGTTAGGCGGGCAGGGAGTAATTATTATTATTTTAATATTTGGTGTATTATTTTTTATGATTAGTCAATAATTAAAACATTGTAAATGGTTAGTGGTATCTTTTGCCGGAGACTAGATTCTAGCATTATTGATTGTTAAAATAAGCATATAAGGCAAACCAAACCGATCAGGTAATAAAGAGATTAAAAAATATGTATTATT
>NW_027112276.1:226656-238114 GCF_000696795.3 Halyomorpha halys | reverse complement strand
TTTTTTTAAAATAAATAATTTAACTTCTATCCATTTTAGTCGTAACACATTTTATTTTTCTTACAAGTCCGACGTTTCGGCCAATCCGGCCATCTTCTGTGACAATCTATCTATTCAGTCCTGATCCTGATGAAGGTCTACAAAGTAGGGCGAAACGTCGGAAAATAAATAGTTCTTAACTATCTTGGTCTTTTTTTACCGCAACCCTATCTTCTCATAATATATATTGTAATTTAATTTATAATCTTAACACTTTCTTGAGACTGGTAATTTTTTTTTAAATAAATAATTTAACTTCTATCCATTTTAGTCGTAACACATTTTATTTTTCTTACAAGTCCGACGTTTCGGCCAATCCGGCCATCTTCTGTGACAATCTATCTATTCAGTCCTGATCCTGATGAAGCTCTACAAAGTAAGGCGAAACGTCGGAAAATAAATAGTTCTTAACTATTATTGTTCTTTTTTGACCGCAACCCTATCTTCTTCATAATATATATTGTAATTTAATTTATAATCTTAAACACTTTCTTGAGACTGGTTAATTTTTTTTTGAATAAATAATTTAACTTCTATCCATTTTAGTCTCAACACATTTTATTTTTCTTACAAGTCCGACGTTTCGGCCAATCCGGCCATCCTCTGGGACCATCTACTTAATACAATTTTGGAATTATATAATTTAAAAACTTAACTTTATGCAGGCTATTCTGCCCAGGTCAAAACAACAATTTCTATGACATTAAAACATTACGTAAAACATATTTTTTTGTTAATAAGTATATCCCACAGTATGTCTAATTACCTAATTAGTCAATATTCACATTAAAACCAAAATTAATGTCATAGAAATTGTTGGTTTGACCTGGGCAGAATAGTCTGCATGAAGTAGAGTTTTTAAATTATATAGTTCCAAAATTGTATTAAGTAGATGGTCCCAGATCGGCCGGATTGGCCAAAATTTCGGACTTGTAAGAAAAATAAAATGTGTTGAGACTAAAATGGATAGAACTTAAATTATTTATTTTTAAAAAAATTAATCAGTCTCAAGAAAGTGTTTAAGATTATAAATTAAATTACAATATATATTATGAAGAAGATAGGGTTGCGGTCAAAAAAGAACAATAATAGTTAAGAACTATTTATTTTCCGACGTTTCGCCTTACTTTGTAGAGCTTCATCAGGATCAGGACTGAATAGATAGATTGTCACAGAAGATGGCCGGATTGTACACTACAAAGTGGGGCGAAACGTCGGAAAGTAAATAGTTGTTAACTATTTTAGTTCTTTTTTGAATGCAACCCTGACCATCTTCTTCGTAATTTGAAATTATACAGTCAATTATTTATATGTATAAATATACAAATTTATATATATTGAATGTATTGAAATCAATATATAATTTTTATATAATCATTTAATGATTATTCTAGCTCTGATGTTTGACTTAAATGCTATCTCTATTTCCAAGAATCCCTTCCAGGCACAATCCATTGGGGGAGGGAGAAGCTCTAAGTCGAACAAGAAGAATTGAGGCGTATGTGTGTGTTGGTCGGAATTGAAAAGGAATCGGAGGAGCGAAAAAGCTGGGAAAATGAAGGAGGCTGTGGAAATACCGAGAAAATAGCTGAAGAAGGGAAATAAGAGAGAGAGTGGGGGCGGGGACGGAGGGGTAAACAGAACTGGTAACAAGCTGCCATCTTCTCGGGTTTTTCTTACACCCGCTCTCTTTTGTACACACTCACTCCGTCTCGATGATTTGTTTTTACACAGGCCTCGCTACCTATTTACATTCTGTCTCTTTCTTTCTTATATTTCTTCCTCTGCGACAACTTTCCAAGCCCGCAGCCTTCTTTTTTTCCTCTCTTTTTTTTCGTTACTTCATTTACATGATTACGACTTACAACCTCTTAAAATTTACAAGTAGCTAGATGTTATGCAGGGGGTAATGGATGGTCGTTTTTCTTTTTTTTTATAATTTCAATTTTTTTAAAATATCTTCTTAAAATTCTTTTCTGTATCTCATTTGTTTTATTTAAAATTACCGGTTCTTATAACTTTAATCCCGAGTAGATTATCTTCAAATGTGACTGAAAAAACTTTTTGGAGGAACGGTCATTATCTTTATATCGAACAACATCCTCCTAATAACTGGATGACATGGAGCACATTGTTATATAAATACACTAATTAAAAGAAGCCAAGAGCCGAACTGTTCGAGAAGAATATAATTTATTAAATTTTATTGGATTTATTGTATTTTACATATAACATTTAATATTTACTCATATTTAATATTTTCTAATATTATCTTACTTTTAAATTAGGAAATATAAAAAAATATTTTTACTTTCATTTGTTATCTGTCATAACAACTGCTGCGTTCGATAAATCATTTTTTACCCGAGATGCATCTCACTGGAACTCCGTTCCTCCTAACATATGTCATGTATCAACCCTTCCCTCGTTTAAAACCCTTATATTTAATTACGTTTTACTTCAACAATCTAATCCTGTATTATAATAGTACAGATGTTGTTTTTAAAAATTATTTATTTACAATTTTAGTGTGGCCACACTAGTTTTGGTCAATATGTGTAAAATTGAAAGCACCTAATAATTGTTCTTAATAATAGTCCCATAATAACTATTTTTCATTTCAATCCATATTCCCTCACCTCCCTGCCTAGTTTATACCTTACATCCGCTTCAAGCTTTTCTATTTTGTTCATAATTTTTATTTCTTGACTTTATTTTATTTATTTTCCACGTTTTAGTAGGTATAGTATTTTTAAATTTAAATTTCATCTACTCTTTATTTGTTATAATTTCCGTTTTCATTAATTGTCTAATATTTTTTTTTGTAATTTTCGTTTATTTATACTTTTCACTGTATATCCTTTTTATTTTCTTCAATACTTTGTTCATTTTTACATACATTTTCACATATTTTTAATTACTTTTAACCATACCTTAGTTTACTTTTATTTCAGGTTATTCCCTCTCTTACTTTGTTATATTATATTAGTTGTTTGTTTCTTATTATTATTATTATTTAGTCCTGATAAAGCCCTGCAAAGTGGGACGAAACGTTGGCTATCTTTTATTTATTACAAAATTGGAGAAGATGGTCGGGAGTGCGGTCAGCAAAAAGAACATAATTAAACAAAACAATATTTTTTCTTGAAGAAGTTTGTCGGGGGGTGCGGTCAGCAAAGAACAACATAAATAAACAAAACCATATTTATGCCGACGTTTCGACCTGAGTTTCAGGTCTTCATCAGGGGTTGTGGCGTAGAAAATATTTATTAATGCCGACGTTTCGACCTGAGTTTCAGGTCTTCATCAGGGAGGTTAGCAGGGGATCCTGGATAAAACTGATTTATATATTACACATGGACAATTAACTATCTTCCAATAAAATTAAATGTTTTCAAAAAATATTTTTCTTAGATAAAGAGGGCTCGAAGAGATTTTTAAACATCCTATTATCTGATTTACAATGACTTAATAGCAAGATAAATCAGAAAAGTCTTGAAATAGCTGTTTTCAAATAAAAAAAGCCAAAGGCATTTATGGTAATAAATTTTATTTAAATACTTTGGGAAAAAATGATAATAAAATTACAAAGGTATTTTGAAGTTTTATTTCAAGCTATAAAGTACAACACCTACCCCAATTTTAGTGAGCGACTAGCTAACTAAAATATTTTTAAAAAATACAAATAAAATTTTTAAAAAAAATACAATATATTTTCGATAAAGTATGAAGCTATCTATTGATAATTCTGTTTATAGTTTTTAAAAATAGCAAAAGCTAATATATAACATATATTTTTTGATCTTCGTTAAAAACGAATAAAATAATTATTCTCTTTATCTAAGAAAAATATTTTTTGAAATGATTTTTCTTAGATAAAGAGGGCTCGAAGAGATTTTTAAACATCCTTTTATTTAATTTAGAATGACTTAATACCAAGATAAATCAGAAACGTCTTGAAATAGCTGTTTTCGAAAAAAAACCAAAAAAAAAACCAAAGGCTAATACTTTTTCTTTGAATAATTAAGGAAAAAAATGATAATAAAATTATAAAGGTATTTTGAAGTTTTATTTCAAGCTATAAAGTACAACACCACCAACCCCAATTTTAGTGAGCTGTTAGCTAGCTAAAATATTTTTAAAAATACAATAAATATTTTTAAAAAAGCAATAAATTTTTGATAAAGTATGAAGCTATCTATTGATAATTCTGTTTATAATTTTTAAAAATATCAAAAACTAATATATAACATATTTTTTTTAATCCTAATTAAAAACGAATAAAAATAATTATTCTCTTTATCTAAGAAAAATAGTTTTTGAAATGATTTTTCTTAGATAAAGAGGGCTCGAAGAGATTTTTAGTCGTCCTTTCATCTGATTTACAATGACTGAAAAAAATTCGAGATGAATTAATGGTCAAATAAATAAATATAATGTTGAAAGCGAGAGAGAAACTGGAAGAAGGCGATAAAAAATAATTAGAACGAGACTCCTCACTATTTGTTAAAAAAAAAAAAAAAAATTAAATGAGTGTAATGGTGTTATTAATCTTTACTAGATGATAGGAATTATTATTTTCATTCTTTTTTAACGAGAATTTAAAAAATTATATATTAGCTTTTGATATTTTCTAAAACTATAAACAGAATTATCAATGGAGAGCTTCATATTTTATCGAAAATATATTGCTTTTTTAAAAACTTTAATTTTTTTTAAAAAATATTTTAGCTCACTAAAATTGGGAGGTGTTGTTCTTTATAGCATGTAATAAAACTTCAAAATGCCTTAGTAATTTTATTATCATTTTTTCTTAAGTATTTAAAGAAATTTAGTAGCCTTTGGCTTCTTTACTCCAAAACAGCTATTTAAAGACTTTTCTGATTTATGTAGGTTAGGAAATCGTAAAATGCTAAGATTGTTTTTTTATGATATCATATATGAGATTTGCTTAAAAAAAAAAAAAACTAATAAAGAAGACACAAAATCCATTAAAAAAGAATCCTTCTACATTCCTGTAAAACCAGGGCTTAGCTAAACAGTAAATTAGGAGAAGACACTCAGGTCGCCAGGAAAGGCGAACAGGTGCTGTCGCTTGTTTCAGGTTGAGCTTTCACTAATGACATCGACCAAGATTTAGTGGCTCCAACAGCAGGTTATTTTCTGACCTTTCCTCTGTCGTATCCCAACTTCTGTTCCGTTAATGTCACAAATATTAGTCAGACATTTTATACATGTTTTTATAAGGCCTTATTTTTTTTCTGCATATGGCCGACTCCATTGATCAGGTAGTAATCAACAAGGCAAATGTATTATTCAAATTTGAATAACTTTTTTTTAGAAACATTGTAAATTGTAAGAATAATTGTTTATATATTTTTAATTTTACGATATATTATTTTTTTAAAATACAAAATTATTAAATTATAATCAAGCTAATTTGAGAGAATGAATTGATTGTATTGTTTTTGTTTTTTTATTTATTTAAGTGTTTCGACCACTATGTTTTATTTTTAACAAGTTGATAGTGTTTTAATCACCCTCTTCTTTTTTTTAAAAAAAAAACCACTTGGAAAATATATGGTTAGACCATTAATAAATTTAAAAATAATTTAAATAATATTGATTGGGGAAGATGTTGATGATGATGATCGGGGGTGCGGTCAGCAAAAAAAACAAAACATAAATAAACAAAAAATTAATTATTTATACCGACGTTTCACCTGATTTTCAGGTCTTCATCACGGAGACTAGTAGAGAATCTTGGCTAAAACTGTTTTAGTTCAGATTCTTCTTTATTATTATTTATTCTTCTTCTTTATAAATTTAGTTCTGATTCTTCTTTATTATTATTTATTCTTCTTCTTTATAAATTTAGTTCTGATTCTCAATTTTAGCCAAGATTCCCTGCTAGTCTCCATGATGAAGATCTGAAACTCAGGTCGAAACGTCGGCATTAATAAATATTTTTTTGTTTATTTATGTTTTTTTGCTAACCGCACCCCCAACTATCTTCTCCAATTAGTAATCTACGGTCAACTATTTACTCATTAAAAAAATATTGGAAGAAGATGGTTGACCGTACGAAGTAGATTGTAGGAAGATAGTCCGGGTGGCGGTCAATAAAAGTAATAAAAGAAAACTATTTATTGTAAATCAACGTTTCCTTATTTATTGTAATATAAGATTAGATGTTTCTGTGAGTTTACCTATCCATATATTATAAAAAATCTTCCCCTCCCAGGAAGTAGGGACCCTTTTTTCTTTATCTGACTTTCCCCTTTCTTCTCAGTCGTTCTCTCACAGTGTTCAAATCTGACAAGTGATTACCCTTACGATTATTGTTCATTTTTATCAATTTTCTTTACATTCCACTTTTACATATTACTATATCACACCTATACCATATCTACTTCACCTATCTGCTCTACCTTTACATATACCACTTTTCTAAATTTATAATTAATGTTAATGAGTTGTCTCCTACAATTTATTTGTCAAGAGCTATATTTAGAAATTCTATCACACCTGGTTATATTTATTAGTAACTTGTTTACAGTCTACCTACAAGTATACTTCCTTATATTGTCATTATAAATTATTTTTTACATAATAATAATAATAATTATTATTATTATTTATTTATTTGTTTATGGGGCAACCCCCGTACAAATATAACCTGTGAAAACATGAAATAAATAATTAATTGTAGTAATTTTACAAAAATGATGAGTTAAAGATCGTTTAATTAACTAATAAACAATATACCCAAGCTGGGCTATCCACATTCGTAAGAATGAAACAGTAAAACAAAAAACGCCACTTCATACTAAGAAATATTAAAAAACAAAAAACAAAAACTCTACCTCCTATTGGGACGATAGGTGTCTAGCTCAAGCAAAAGGTTTTGCGTTACATATATAAAAAACAGTTTAAGGTCTAATCCTGAGGGTACAGACAGAAATTCATACAACTGATTTCGGCTAATATCGCTCAGCTTCGGCATGTATCGGATTCGGTTCTCATGATAGGCGGGAGCAGTTTGTCAAAAAATGGAAACAATTCTCCAGGGCCGTTCCATCACAAGCTGGACAAAGCTTCTGTGGGTCCAAAGTATATTTGTGTGAACCGAAATTTAGAGTAATACCATAAAGTCGTAGTTGGGCAATAATTCTCAAATGAGTTATAGGGCAACTGATTTTTAGGTAGCTTTGAGGAGCATCCGTTTTAATGGAGACCCTACTGTACCACGGGTTATAGGTCGATTCTCGAATAACAAGAGGTCATAAGTCCCTGTATCTATCCAAGATCTCCCTTATTCTAATTTTTATACTTACTGGATCATTAAGTAATATCGGGTCAAACATTCCGAAGCTCTCCAATATTTTTCTTATTATTCTTTTTTATATACTACCTTGTTTTTTCATTTAGCCCTGAAGAAACCCTCCAAAGTGGGGCGAAACGTTAATTTAAAATAAATAGTTTTATTTTACTATTCATACCTTTATTGACCACCACCCGGACTATTTTCCTACAGAGAATAAAAAAATAATTAAATCAATGAACAATAAATTAAAGTTCAAACGTATAAATATTTTCGAGGAGAGGAGAATGGGTGTGATTAAAATTGTCCTCAGGCCAATACCGAATAACAGAAGAGTCAACTCGAAAGAGAATAAGTCAAGCTGATATATCTACTGGATAACACGAATAATTTTTTTAATTTTATTTTTACGGTAATAGCAAAATTATTATAAACTTCGGTATTATGAATGAATGAACGAACGAAATATGTATATTTATAAGAAAAAATTTATCTATTAAACAATTAAGAACATTGTAAACAAATTTTTATTTCAAAAACTAATTTTGAAAAGAACTGAATAGAATTTTTAGCAATAATATTTTTGATACACTTAAAATATTTGTGGTTAGACCTTTAATAATTTCCAAAATGAATAAAACAATAATTAAATGAATAATTAATAAATTAAACGTCAAATGTATAAATATTTTCGAGAGGGAGAAGAGAAAGAGAGAGAGGGTAATTAAGTTCAATGGAAAAGTTAGTTTCAAAGAGAATATTTCCAGTTAATAATACCTACTAAATGACACGAATAATTGTTTTTATTTTATTTTTAATGGTCCTCATTATATTATTACTATATTTAAAACCATTAACCGGATTACCGATAGAGAGGATGATATTTAATGGAAAATAGTGTACTTTTTTTTTGTGCTTTGGCTACCAAAGGTAGGGAAGGTACAACGCTTCTCTGAATTCCATGAATACGAATTCATTCGGGTAGTGAAAAATATTTATGTCCTCTGAACCGAAAATATTCACGTTCCTATATATTCAATAATATTACTTTGTTCCTAACGACTCATATGTTGTCATCTATTGGGATAATATTGTAAAAATAAAAATATTTTAAAACATCAATTTAGAAATTTTTGATGATTTCTTTGACATTTAAAGGAACATCACTTAGAAAATTCCCAGACCTTTTTGTATAATCTTTTAAAAGCTTCCTGTTCCCTCATTTAGCGTGAATTTCTCTTTTTTTTTAAGTATTATAAAAAAACTCGTTTTTAATTTGTATTCAGAAGATGCTACGGTAACTCTGAGTTTAAAGCTGATATTACCAGTTTAGCTTTGCAGGTCTGGAAGTTGAATGTATCTTTTATTTTGTTTAATTGAAATAATAACCAATCTCACAGGTTTATTAGTAATAAAAAATTATTACATAATTTGATTATTAATATAAGGAGATAAGAGGAATAATTTTTTTTTTTTCATATTGGAAAAAGACAGTTGACCGTATAGTACAAGAGCCCAAGAGGAGAAAAAATGCAGTTATCTCACCCCAATTTTTGATTACTTTAATGAAAACTATGTATAATTAATAGTCAAAATTGATGAGTCTACCAAGTATAGGAAGGGGGAATAAAAAATGGCGGCTGTTTCAAAGCGATAAAAAAATTTAATTTTTCATTTGGAGCTCTATTATCTTAAAAAGTAGGAACAACACAAGAAAACCTAAGAGAACGTCATTTAAAGATGAGCAAATTTCCTAAAATATGAGACCTGAAAGAGTTATTCAAGTTAAATAGTTCTCGAGATATAGCTTTTTAAAAAGCAACATTTCATAAAAATGTATCGGACGTACTGAAAGATCGAAGTAGTAAGCGAATTTTTTTGGAAAAATCCATATCTCAAAAACCATTTAATGTACAGATGTCTATTAGCACTCAAATTAAAGCCAGTTTAATGAGCTATAAAGTAGTTCACTATGTTTATTTTCGTAGGAGTAGTAATTTTCATGATATTTCCTAATATAAATTGATTTATAGTTGTTCGGACAAATTTACATTTGCCAAATTTATATTCATATGTGAATATAATAAAAACTACCACTCCTACGAAGATAAGTGTCATAAATTACTTTATAGTAAGTTAAATTTCCTTTATTTTGAGCGTTGGCAGACATATGTGCGTCTTATGGATTTAGAGATATATTTTTAAAAAATCCAACATTTTTTAAGAACAACTAGAAATTAACATTTTGTGAGTTTATTTTGTCAAATATCATAAAAACTACTAGTCCTACAATGATAAACATTATTAACTATTATAGTAAATTTAACTAGCTTTAATTTGAGTGCTGGCAGACATCTGTACGTCAAATGTTTCTGAAATGAAGTTTTTTATAAATCAAATTTATTGTCCGAACAACTATAAATCAATTTATTTTAGCAAATATCATGAAAACTACAATTCTTAGGAAGGTAAAGGTAATAAACGTCCTTATAGTCCATTGTGCTAGTTTTAATTTGAGTGCTAATAGACATTCCTGAGATATAGATTTCTCAAAATAAATTAACTAACTACTAATCTTGCAGTAGATTTTTAAAATTTTGCTATTTAAAACCCTATATCTCGAGAACTATTGGACGTAAATAGCTCTTTTAGCACTAATATTTCAGCAAATTTACTCTTCTTTAAATAATGTGCTCTTAGGTTTTTTAGTGTTTTTAGTAGTTTTTAAGATATAGAGCTCCGAATGAAAAATTAGTATTTTTTAAAGGTTTTGAAACAGCCGCCATTTTTTTTCCCGTTCCTATACTTGGCAGACTCATCAATTTTGACTATTAATTATAAATAGTTTTCATTAAAGTAATCAAAAATTGGCATGAGATAACTGCCTTTTTTTCCTCCCGGCTCTTGTACTAGTATGAAGTTCATTGTAGGAAGTTAGTCCGGGTGGGGGTCAATAAAGTTATCAAAATAGTGAAAAAAGACTATTTATTGTTAACTAACGTCTCGCCCCACTTTAAAGGACTTACACAAACCTCTTAACGATATTTATAAATAGTTCTAACGAATATTTTTCAATAATTTATGGAAAGTTTCATCCATATATATTCCCCTTCACAAATATAGCAATTAATTTTACAAATTACATTTTGTCTATTATTATTTTATATTTATTTTTCATGTTGTTAGAGTGATTTCCTAATTTATTTTCATTATATGAACCTAATTTTAAATTACTGTGGTTATATTTTATAAATGTCATTTATCTCTATTGCTTATTGCCCAAGTTTGTAGCAGATTTTTAATATTTATTAATAAATAAAAAATCCCCCCCCCCAACAAAAGTAATTAGGACAGTTATTTGTTTATAAACTGATCATAGAATAAATATAAATCTAGATTCGTGAAATATTAGAATTAATGGTTTAACGCAAAAAATAAAAATGAATAAAAATCCTGGGACTGGAGACTATAGGTAGCGAAGAGCAGGGATAGAGACAAGTTGACTATTGATTGGAGTGGTGGGACAAAGCAAGCGGTGTGCAAAAAGGACTAAGGTACCGGAGCGAACCACAGTGGTACCCTTGAGGGACCAATTAGGGACCTGAGTACAAAAGGTACACCGGCCAGGCTATAAAGTAACAGATTTAACTGTCCCCGATTCTCTAACTGGTTATTGCCTCCAGAATAATTGGAATTTTATGCAAGTGTCTCTCTGGGCCTGTAAAACCCCTTTAGTTCATTTTCTTTTTTTCCTCCATTCCACTTTATTTCTTTACCTTTTTTTCCCCTCTTTTTTTTTTATTTTTTGTGTACGCACACTTTCGCCGCCCCTTCCCTACCTTTGGGATAGCGCCTCCCCGGGGGGGGGGGGGGAAATATTTTATAAAGCAGCGAAACAAAAAGGAGTAAAACTGCCGGTCTTAATCTGGGAGTATGCCTTATATGTACGCTCAGGTAAGCTTTCTTCAGCCTTCGGGGAAATCAAAGCTGGGAAAAATTTACCTTACCTTACCCCTTATTCCTTCTCCCCCACCTCCAAAATAAAAAGATGGAAGAAGGATTTTAAATATTTAAAAAACCAAAAAAAAAAGGAAA
>NW_027112276.1:214255-225456 GCF_000696795.3 Halyomorpha halys | reverse complement strand
ATATATAAATAATTCATTGCATTAATTCAAATTATGAAGAGGGTGATTAGGGGTGAAAACTAAAATAGTCAACAACTATTTATTTCGTACTATTCATCCCATTTTTTAAACCTTCATCAGGGCTAAAAAGATACAAAAAATAATTTAAAATATTTTGACATAACAGGATAAATTACAAAAGGTGAAAGGGTTTAAATTATATAAATGTAGGTGAAAACAAAATAATATACAATTGAAAGAAAAGAGTAAATAAAATAGTATAAATTTTTTTTTTTTAATAACTTCGTTGAAATTTACAACTGTATATTACATAATACATTGTATAAATATAAAATAGACAATGATAAGAATTATCGTATCTGTATATCTTCTTCTTGTATTTCACGTATTCCAAGTTAAATTCGTTAACGGTTTTCTCCCCCTCCAATTTGTTTACTTCCGAATATTCTACCAGTTTCGTATTAACCTCAGCAGACATAGCTGGGTGGTCCTGATTTATCCTTTTTTTTTTTTTTTTTTAATTTGCAAACTTTTATTAATTAATAATAATATAATCTGCCACAAATTTTGGCAATGGGTAATAGTGACGATTGTACACGTTCATACAAAAAATATATACAATATAAAAAAATGAGTAAGTGAGCTAAAGCTGCAATCACTCCACATGAGCAGAGCATTTGACCATTGTCAAAACCCCAATTGATTTGATCTTTATTCATTTATTATTAATTTTATTGTATTTATTCATTCTCGATCTTTATGTAATCTTAATTTACTTCTTTATTTTCCTTTTTTTAGTGTGTTGAATTTTGTTTTCTCATTTCTACTTTTCTATTTTACGTGTTATTACTTCTACTTTTCATTTTAACCTAATAGTTTGGGTAATTATTTATATTCTTATTATTGTCTATTTTATATGTATACTATTTTATTTGCTCTTATCTTTCATTTGAATATTATTTTGTTTTCACTAATAGTTATATAATTTTAACGCTACCTTAATTTACCTTTTGTATTCCATCCTATTATGTCAAAATATTTTTAGATGCTTTTTGTATCTTTTTAGCCCTAAAGAAGCTATACAAAAGTCAGCAAATAAATAGTTGAAAACTATTTTTTTGTTCTTGTTTAACCGCACTCCGTGACCATCTTCATATTAAGTTACTGTAAATCATTTATATACGAAAAAATAATATATTTCTTATTGGATTTAGCACTCGAGGTGGAAAGGAATGTCTTGTAAGCGAGCATACATATTTATTGTTTGTTATTTAGTAATATAATTAATAATTAATATTGTTTAATAATTTATAGTGTTTTTTCTTTCAATCGTAACATTTAAGTTTCTAACCTTGCATCCTCTTCCATTCCTGACAATCCTCCGAGGCGCCTGAAAAGAAGATGGCCACGAGACTAGCTAATGTAAAATGTCATTAGAGTACTACCAATGGGTAGTTGCTCTACACGCCTGTAACACTCCATTTTAACTAAGACCATATTTACTAAATGTATTATGTAATATGCAGTTGTAAATTTCAATAAAGTTATAAACAAAAAAAATCGTAACATTTCCTTATCCTTAATTACTTAAGACATAAAAAAGTATATAAAATAGTTTCGCAGGAAACCACAAATCCAAATTCTTTTTCGGTTTTTAATAGCTCCAAACTGCTCAAAACAAATCTTCCTGACCTCAGAGAGGACAATAAATGTAGTCTAGACCGTAAATTATAAAAGACCATGTAATTTACAATGATTGGAAAACCTTGGAGGTATTATCACTTTCTCAAATCATTTAAGGCTTAACCGAGCGTGTCGTTTCAATTATTGCTCATGCCTTAAATGCAAGAGGTTTTTTTTTTATCCTGTTTGCTTTTTATTCTCGTTTCAGGCAGAACTGATACATTTATTTTACGCTCTGATCGCTTCGGGCCTCGGGCTAAATGTTAGCCAACCACCAGAACGATTCTACGTTTTAATGGAGAACTTATCTACGATTAAAAGTTTCATGATAAAACATATCGATGTCAACTTTATTAAATAAGTTTATTAATATATTATGTATTTTTTTTTAATGTATTTATTAACATCTGTTATAATCTAAAAACGTACAGAGAGGGTTGGTCTAATAAGTTAACTAAGAAACAAAATGTGATAAAAAAAAAAAAAATATATCTATATCTATATATATTGGAAGATTATTCAGATTTTTCACTTTTTTCTGCATTTCAGAAGCCCATTTTCTTGTCATATCTTTTATTCTTGTTTTTCTAAATTCTTACATTTTTAAATTTTTTTTTTATTTTTATTTTTTCATTTACTATTTATAACCTTTAATTTTTCTTATTATATCTTACGTTTTTACATTTTATACCCCTGTTATTTTACACTTATGTTTTTTTTTTCATTTTTGTAACTATATTGTTTGTATCTTTTCTAAGCCCTGACGAAGCCCTGCAACGTGGGGCGAAACGTTGGCTCAATAAAATAGTATAATTCTACTATTTGAGTTTTTTTTTACCGCATCCGGACCATATTCCATTCATATATATATAAACATATTAGGGTACAGAAGAAAAGAAAAACTTATTAATATAAAACTAACTACAAAACTGACAAAACAAAACTTAGTGTAAGCTATAAATATACAATGATAGTAAAACTAATTTTCCCCTGCTAGAACATCTGAATAAATTGAGACAGAAATTGGAAATCTGTTGAGCCGTTCCCTCAAAAAAACGTAAAATATTCAGAAACTGGCAAAATAAATCAATTTTTCAATATTTTGAGCTAAAATTCTGCAACAAATTCTTGGAACATCACTAGAGGTATTCATGATCTCTATTTTAACGTGTTGAATGGAAAAATTTATTTTAAATGCAGAAATATTTCCTTATTTTACCAAGGTAAAACGATATAGCATGTAACATGGCTGAGAGTCTGTTACTAGGTCTGTTAAATGACGTCACGACAGACCACCTGGGCTTGTCACCGTTTTATTTGCTGTCGTGTTAGGTTATTTACTCGTAGTTTGTGTTTTGTTTTGGTTTATTTTCTTTTTTATTGTGTTTTGGACTTCTTAAAAAATACAATCAGTAGCAAAACTTTTACACTTCTAATTTTCACTTATTTTAGGCATATTGTAATAAATTACTGTAATCAAAACTATTTTTTCTTTTTATTTATTTATTGATATTTACAACTGTATAAAAAATACAACAAGTAAATTTGATCATAATGACATAATGATAATGATATAATACAGCATGTAGAGAAACTACCCAGTAGTAGAACTCTAAAAACATTTTACAATATAAGGTCACGAGGCCATCTTCTTTTCAGGCGCTTTGGAGGATTGCCAGAAATGGAAGAGGAAGCAAGGTTAGAAACTAGTGGGTTTGGGTGGTTAATCAAAACTTATAAGTAAACAATAACTTGAAGTTTTGGAAGGAAAGGTTACTGAACAAGTTGCTCAGAAAAACCGCTAGGAGCTCTTATGCATTTACCATTTAACATGACTTTAAATAGGACTGCTCACAATGTTATAGGAGTATTCATGATGTTGTGTTAAATGTAAAATGTTTTACCATGTTAAATGTTAAAAGTATAGGATTGTGAGCAGGCCTATTTAAAGTTGTTAGATGCATAAGAGCTCCTAGCGGATTTTTTGAGCAACTTGTTTTATAACCTTTCCTTCCAAAACTTCTAGTTATTGTTTACTTCTGAGTTTTGATTAAAGTAATTTATTACATCATACCTAAATTAAGTGAAAAGTGGAAGTTGTGTGAAAGTTTGGCTACTGAGTCCCTTGTTGATCTTCTGACTTGTGTGGAAGAGAATCAAGATGAGCTAATTGACAACTGTCATTACATTATTATTGTTGTCATCCATTGCTTTATTAGTTATATCCAAAACAATAATAACACAAAAACAAACTGGGAGCAAGTCACCTAACACGACAAACAAAACGAAGACGAGCTCAGTTGCTCTGTTTCGTGACGTGATTCTCCATTTAACAAACCTACTAACAGATTCTCAGCCATGTTAAATGTTATATCGTTTTAACATGGTAAAAGATAGAAATATTGCTCCATTTATCATGAGTTTTTCCATTTAACATGTTAAACCAATGATCATAAATACCCCTTATATTTATACTATTTAACATAGTAAAAAATTTTACATTTAACTCAATATCATGAATATCCCTACTATATACTTTGAACAATAAGACCTATGAATGAGGTTTTTGATAGTGTATATTTTTATTTTATTTAAGAGAATTATTACAATCAAATGAATGACTATTGTTTGTTAATTGATTTTTATTCCATTATGGTACTAAATGCTGATACTTAATGATAAAATTCCATAGTATATCAATGCTCTTATAGCTATTGCGGATTAAAGGATTATTTTTCTCCAATTGGTTCATTTTCATAACAAAATAAACTTTGCACTTAACTGCTTTCAGGTCCTTGCCGTTAAATAAATACCCACCCTGAGGCATGTTAAACTTATAAAAAGGCATTTAATAACTTATACAATACATACATAAATACCAAACCAACGTTGCGTGAGAAATAACTGCATCATCAACGGTTGAGAAATAATTATCAATTGGACTAAATGGATATTGACGGTATTAACAATAGCGTTAGAAGTTTATTACGACTCGTGTCACGACGATTTATGTAAATGGGCCCGACGAAACAGAGGCGGGTTCGTGTTTAAAGTACATTTTTCATGGGTTCTTTTCTACTAGAGTCCCGAGTCATGAAATTGTATAATTTTGATGTCATTTTTCCTATCGTTTCGTAATCTTAATGCATAGTTTCGTTAAAATATTGTTTTCTTTTTTGTATAATCATATTAATTTAAATTTCTATAATCCATCTCAAAAACCTTAGCACAAAAGAAGAAGTTGGATTCTTTACGTTAATCAAACCTTTTAGAGTATAAAAGTAAGTTTTAAAGTTTGTTTTAGGCGTTTACATGAATATACAATAAGCATCTTTGCTTTTATTCATCATTTTTATCTCTCTATTATATTAACAAGTTTTTAGTGATCACCGTGTAATATTATATGTAACATATCATCACAGTGTAATATTTCATTTTACATAACGTCGGTTTACAAGTGAAACACATTAAGTCAAAATTTTCTAGTTTTGAGTTACTTCGTTTTTCCAGTCTAAAATGTTAAAAATATTAGACTCCAAAGAATTTTGAAATAACTATAAAACTTTTTTTTATTGATATTTACAACTGTACATAAAATATAACAAGTAAATTTGAAGTAAGAACAAAATGGTATGGTACAAGCATGTAGAGAAGTAAACCCATTGGTAGCACCCTAAAAACATTTTTACAATATAAGGTCTCGAGGCCATCTTCTTTGCAGACACCTCATAGGATTGTCAGGAATGGAAGAGGAAGCAAGGTTAGAAACTAATAGGTTTGATAATTA
Organism: Halyomorpha halys; assembly: GCF_000696795.3. Taxonomy (NCBI): domain Eukaryota; kingdom Metazoa; phylum Arthropoda; class Insecta; order Hemiptera; family Pentatomidae; genus Halyomorpha; species Halyomorpha halys. The sequence continues at coordinate 219,986 of NW_027112276.1, read as the reverse complement.
GGGAGTTTATAATGGAAGGATTGATATCTGGATGGGGGTAGATCGGCAAGATAAGGAACATTAAGGGATTTATGAATGACTTAATTTATGACAAAGAAAGACCTTTGTGACGATTTTACGAAGGATTTTGGATGCAGTCGTGTAGATCTGTCTTTCCTAATGAATTGGAAGTTTGGACCGTTTGTTTTGTAAGTGCTGTAATAGTCGAAATCACCGTGCAGTTTCCTGTTTTTTCAGTCTTGTGTGAGGATTATAAGTTAGTCGTTTGTCCAGATGTAGTCCAAGGTAGCGGATTTGTTTTATAGGAATAATAGCAATATTATTAAAGGATACTGTAGGGCAGTCGGCAGGTTTACGACGAAGAGTAAAGGTGATCTGATGGGATTTATTTTTATCCTCCAAAGTTGGCACCATTCTTTGTTGTGATATGGGATTGGAGTGTTTGGGATGTAATCAAAGGGTTATTATTGATTGCAAGCACACGTGTTATCGACATACATGGTGAGGATAGTGTTAGGATTGGTTGTGATGTCAGCAGTATAGACTGTGAAGAGGACGGGACCAAGGATACTACCTTGAGGAACTTATAAAAAGTAAAATTAATATTTTCATATTATTGAAACATTATCATAAAATATCTCAAAACCTCAATTTTTTAGTTAATATATTGTAATTTGTCCAAATTTCCCCTATTTTTGTTTACTCGTATCGTAGAATTTTTTCTCAAACGACAAAAAATAACTTTGAACTATAGGTAATTAGGTATCCAATTAAAAAATTATTTAATTTAAAAATAATAAATCCTGCCCTCCACACCTGTTCGATCAATGAGATGGGGTATTATTGTTTAGGTTTTTAGGCAAAATGTAACACTTCTTGGGACGAATTTATATTCTTGGTTTGCTCCAGAATGGATAATCCAATTTCCAATCTGCAAAGGGCATTTTGTGGTTTTCAGACCTAGAATTCATGCTAATCGGTTTTTAAATCCACCAATTACATAATAAGGAAAATAAAATGGAATATAAGTTAACGATTATTTTTTTTAATTTGGGGTTTCTAGCTAATTGCAGGATCGTCCACTGAAACCAATAAAATATTTTGCGTAATTATCACATGTATAAAGCGAAGGTAAAGAGAAATAATGGAGGAAGATAGTCCGGGTGGCTGTCAATAAAGGTATCAAAAAACTATTTATTAGGGCATTGTTAGGGCTGATAAGAATGACTTTCAGCTGCCAATTGTCATTCTTATTTTTTTTTTTTTTTTCATACTCTCCTGTAATGATTTTAGTGGGTATTTGGTACGTACATATACCAATACATACCACTATTCACCAGTTTTTTGTTACTCTTTTGATACTTTCATTGACAGCCACCCGGACTATCTTCCTCTAATATTCCTCTTTACAGCCCTGAAGAAATATTGGTTAACAATAGATAGTTTTATGTTACTATTTTGATACCTTCATTGACAGACACCCGGACTATCTTCCTCTAAAATTCCTCTTTACAACCCTGGAGAAATATTACTACACAATAAAAAGTTTTTTGTTACTATTTTGATACCTTTATTGACAGCCACCCGAACTATCTTCCTCTAATCAACTTTATACGGTCAACTGTCTTCTTCCAATGTTAATAGGAATTATTCGTTTTTGTTTACAAGGAATTAGGGGTGTGATACCGGCTTGAACGGTAACTCTGTGCTGCAAAAACATACTTTCTCGTAGGAATGTATTTATGAAGAGCCAAAGCTCTAATTTTGAAACAAAGTTTAATTCATTTATTTTTTTAAATTTAATTTCTAATTAGCACTAGTAATTATTATTATTTATTTATTTTCGTGAATTGTGAGATTTTGACCTATTGGCTGTTTATATTTTTTAAAATAATTTTATAAGATGTATTTTTTTGTGATTATCTACTACGTTTGATTTATTCACAATTGCTGTTAATTTTCTCTGTTTATTCTTTTGATTGAATTCCATTTATTTATCGGTCATTCTCTGCATCCTACATGATTATCAATCTGTTTAGTTTTATCGTACTAATACGCCACTGGAATCTGCTTGATTGTGATGCCTAAGGTTTGGTTGAGGGTGAAAATTGGAGTTAAAATCTAAAGGGCGGGGGATGAAGTCAAATTGCGGTAGAGGCCGGGGCTATATTACCTTCCCCGGGAGCTAATATCTCAACCCCTTCGTCAACTAATAACTAATCTAGATCCAAGAGGCACGTGCCTACATTGCAATTATTTTTACAATCAAAGAAGACTGGCTTGTCTAGTAATCATCATCTGAGCATCTTAATCAGTTACGAATTGAATTTCATTTCGGGTTAAGGGTCTTTGCGGTTTCTTGTTAGATGTCTCTTGTGTTTATTGTTTGTCGAAGCTATATTTGATAATACGATTCCCTTTCAAATATTTTAGTTAAGACAGTGATTTTAATTTATTTCAGAGCAATAAAAAAAATTGTTTTTGTTTTGTATTTTTTCAGGTTTTTTAATTAAAAAATAATATGATTATCCCTAATTAATGAGGCATTCCATTCCAAATGAAAGAATATTCGTTAACAGTTTGTTTATGAGTTATTCACGTCTAAAGAGTTTCATCGTTATAATTATTTGGGTTATGACAACAAAGTAATATTTATTTCAACAACAATTTTGAATGGAATATGGTCCGGGTGCGGTCAAAAAAACTCAAATAGTAAGTGGGTATACTATTTTTATTTGAGCAAACTTTTCGCCCCACATTGCAGGGCTTCGTCAGGGCTAAAATTTAATAAGAAAAATTAAAGGTTGTAAACAGTAAATGAAACGGTAATAGTAACAGAAAGATAAGAGATAAAATAAGAGAAGAAATATTAAAGAAAGTAAAAATTAAGAGATGAAAAGAGAATTTATACCTGTTTAAACGGAAGTCAAAGTCAGAGTGAGCCGTTTGTATTGGGAGGAGTGGGGATGGTAGTTAAGCACGCCACAATAACGAAAATAATTTTAAAGTAAACAATGTAAAAAATAAATAAAATTAGGTAAACAATAAATTATAATATACATAATAGAGGGGGAGAAGAAATATTTATAAAATTATAATGACCGCACACGGACCATATTCCATTCATTGATACACACGGTCTATCAGCAATCTTCAACTACAATTTTTGTTTTGTAGTTTTTTAAAAAGCAATATTTCATAGAAAAAAGGCAGTTATTTTACCCCAATTGTTTATTGCTTTAATGGAAACTATAATTACTAGTCAAAATTGACAAGTCTGCCAAGTAAGTAATTTTTCATTCCGAGCTCTATATTATAAAAATACCAATACTATAAAACCTAAGAGAACATTATTTAAAGAAGAGTAAATTTGCTAAAATATGAGCTCAAATAGAGCTAATTACGTTTAATAGTTCCCAAAATATAGCTTTTTAAAAAGCAAAAAAATTTAAAAAAAAAAAAAAGCAAAATTTCGTAAAAAATTTTAATGAAAAATCAGTAGTTAGTGAATTTATTCTGGAAAATCTATACCACAGGATCTATGAGACTTATAGATATCTGCCACGACTCATGCTTAAATCTAGTTAAATTTTATATAAAGAAGTTTAAGACGTTCATCTTCGTAGGTGTAGTAGTTTTCATAATATTTCCTAAAAATAACTAATCATGTATCAAATAACTAAATAGCAAATATAAAAAGTACAACTCCTATGAGTAACGTCATAAATTACTTTATAGCATATTAAACTAGCTTTAATTTGATTGCTAATAGACATCTGTACACCTCATGGTTCGTGAGATAAAGATTTCTCACAATAAATACTCCAACTATTGATTTCTCCGTATACATTTCATGAGATGTTGCTTTTTTAAAAAGAAACTGTCGGACACAATGGAACGTAAACAGCTCTATTAGGACTCATATTTTAGAATATTTATTCCACTTTAAATAATGTTTAATTAGGTTTAGGGTAGTTTCAAAGAAATGCAGCTCCGAATGAGAAATTAATTTTTTTTAACATTTTGAAACAGCCGTAATTTTGATTAACCTCATTCGATGTACAGATTTCTATTAGATCTCAAATCAAAGCTAGTTTAATGAGCTATAAAGTAATTTATGATGTTTATCTTCTTAGGAGTAGTAGTTTACATGTAATTCACCAAAATAAATTAATTTATAGTTGTTCGGACAAATTTTCATTAGCCAAATTTATATTCATACCTGAATATCATAAAAACTACTACCCTTACGAAAATGAGAAACATAAACTACTTTATAGTTATTTAAATCACCTTTATTTTGAGTGCTGGCAAACATATATAAGTCTTACGGTTCCTGAGATAATTTAATAAAAAATAAAGATAAACGTTATAAACTACTTTATAGTACATTTAACTAAATTTAATTTGAGTGCTAGCAGACATCTCTACGTTTTATAGTTATATATTATATATTCTAGGTTATATATATTTCTCAAAGTAGAATCACTACCTACTGATTTTTCAGTTAATTTTTTTTTATGAAATAGAGCTTTTTAAAAAGCTATAGGTTGGGAACTATTGAACGTAAATAGCTATATTAGGGCTCATATTTTAGCAAATTTTCTCTACTTTAAATGGTGTTCTCTTAGGTTTTCTAGTCTAACTGGTAGTTTTGAAGATATAGAGCTCTGGGTGAAAAATTAATTTTTTTAACGCTCTGAAACAGTGGCTATTTATTACCAAAACACATAGTTGGCAGACTCATCAATTTTGGTTAGTAATTATGCATAGTTTTATTTAAAGTAATCAAAAATTGGGGTGAATTAATTGAATTTTTATTCATGGGGCTCTCGTACTATTACCGCGTGGGGCTCAAGGTAAATGTTTAAAATTTGTTATTTTGGAGCGTTTATTGCTTTTCAACTATCAAATGAAACAGTGTTTTAATTTGTGCGTTATTTATTTCTGTCGATAGCTCTAATTTATTCAGAAAATTAATTCTCTAATTTTTATAGCGCCCATATCTGGAAGTAGCCAGGGACTTGGTTAAAGATCCTGGTCCTTGAAATCGTATTTATTTACGGGGTGCCGAGTCGATGGTCCTGGATTGATTTTTTTTCGAGTGGCTGAAAGGAGTACGAGACCACTTCCAACGTGGAGACGGAGAAGTGTGGCTGTAAGCGGAATTGAAGATGGCGGAGGAGTTGAGGGCTTAGAGCAAGCAGTCAACTTGTTAGAGGGCCGTCAGACAAAGCCCTCTGATAAGGGAGTGTTGACAGCTGACACCCAGGTTCTCCAGGCACGCGGGGTGTCGATCTGGAATTTAACTCTCTACATTCCCCTCTCATATCAATATAAACTGGAAATTTTAATGGATATGTATATATTTTTTATTAAGTAATATATATCTAACAGCCATTAATTATTTTAAAAAATCTGACGCAATGCGTGCATCACATAACTCTCATTTCCTATCCTGAAAGTTGAAAATGTTTAATAATTAAATTAACAATAAACTTTTAATAAATAATTCAAAACACTATCCAATTATAGTCTCAAAACTTTTATTTCTTTTACACGTCCAACGTTTCGGCCATCTTCAGGGACAATCTCAATTCACTATGAAAACATATAATTTAACCACTCTAAAAACTTCATACAGGCTATTCTGCCCAGGTCAAAACATTTATATCTAATAAGTCAAATATCCATTAAAAACCACAGTCAAAATTATTTCTCTTCAAACACT
>NW_027112276.1:213537-214205 GCF_000696795.3 Halyomorpha halys | reverse complement strand
CAGAATAGCCTGTATGAAGTTTTTAGAGTGGTTAAATTATATGTTTTCATAGTGAATTGAGATTGTCCCTGAAGATGGCCGAATTGGCCGAAACGCTGGACGTGTAAAAGAAATAAAAGTTTTGAGACTATAGTTGGATAGTGTTTTGAATTATTTATTAAAAAATTACCAGTCTCAAGAAAATTTTTTAAGATTATAAATAAATGAATTTTTATTTTTCTATTACTATAAAAGTTTGTATTATATGCTGGATTTACACGTATGCACAGCAAATCCAAGACTTGGTCAACAAAAGAAGCAACAAACGCCGGTACGCACATGCTTGTTTTGTTCTTTTGACTTTTGTCGTCTATTCGATTTACTCTATTTTAATTACAAAAAAGAATAAAATAAAGTTAGGTGAAGTAATGAAAGAAGATATAAATATCAGTAAATTGGGTTGTAGATGATAAAAATTCATAGAAATGGAACTACATAACCTATAAATCCAACTTTATCTAGATTTTTTATTTATAGTTTGATCATGTTCATTTTCGGGCCGCCCATAGCTCAGTGGTTAAGACACAAGTCTTTCCAATTTGATGTCTATTGGCGGTGCCGGTTCGAATCCGGCCTGGGACGTTGACTTTTTTCATTGAGTGGCGGTCCCACAAAATGAAGAACTTTGA
>NW_027112276.1:207511-213397 GCF_000696795.3 Halyomorpha halys | reverse complement strand
AAAAAAAAAAAAAAATGTTCATTTTCTATATCCTTATGCTTTATGTATTTTAAGAGAGATTTTATTTACTTTTCATTCTTATTTTATTTAATTTTAGTAAGAATGTGATCATTCATCACTATTACCCATTGCCCACAACGGTGTGACATTGTAATATTGATTGTAATATCTATCGATAAAAAAAAAAAAAAAAAAATATTGTTTATCAAATACCTTATTTAATTATCCAAAAATGTCTTAATAAACCCAAAAATAAATATTTGTGCTAAATAAGAAAGAAATTGTTGAAGTTAATTGAAAAGAATTTAAAAAAAGTATTGGAGATATTCTTTAATTAATTAAAACACAGTAAGCACTATATATATCGGCTGTGAGTTCTAAAACAAGGCTAATTGAACAAAAATCGACACACAACCGATCGGCTACAAATTTAAGCCAATTTTGATGCGCCCCATGAAGAGGTAAATTAAGCCTTCAGTCATCCAATATAAATTACCCGTTATTATTTAATAACTTAGGCAAACCTGTAGAGGCATCTTTAGAGTTTCTCGATGAGCGAATAACAAATATCAACTTCGTTTTACTCAATAATACAAAAATTTAATAAAAAATATAACAAAGCAATATGACATGTGATTGCAATCGGGAGAAATCGGGCACACTTGGTTTTAGTTGATTATCAAATTTTTTCATAGTTCATATTAGTTTATTTTTTTATTACATTATCATTGCAAAATGGTTAATTATTTCATATAAAAAATTGAGGTACTTTAGAGGGATTTTGAAAATTCAGCATTAAAGCTTAATAAAAACATGAGCCCCTACAATTTGTGTGCAAAATTATCATTTTTTTTTAAACTTTATTTAATTGATAGATATAACAATCTGCCACACTATTGTGGGCAATAGGTAATAGTGGTGAATGATCACATTCATACTAAAATAAAATAAAATAAAATAAGAATGAAAATAAAGAATAAAAAAAATGAATAAATAAAATGTCTCTTAAAATATATACAAATAGAAGAATACAGAAAATGAACATAATCAGACTATGTGTATGAAAAAAAATTAAATAAATAAATAAAATAATATAATCTCATATACAATAATAATCGACGTGAGGATCCCTGAACCCAAAAGATCCCAACGTATCTTTCTCGCCGGAATGTTCCAATTTTTTAAGAATTTTTTCACCAATCAATTCTACTTTGTTTAGATCATCCTAGGTCTTCCAAGTAAGTACAGTCACTAGGCCAACGGCTGTACAAGGAAATGATTTGGTCAGATTAACACTCGACCGCCAGGGCTGATTCAGGGCAGCAGTGAAACAGAAAATAATTATCTACCACAGTTAAATTCGAATCCGGGTCCTTGGAGTTAATAGCATAGTGCCTTAACACTGAGCTACTCTCAGATAAAATAATTTGAAATTAATATTTGTAGCTACCATATATTTTCCATTTAACAGATCCATAGCCTCGATAGATAGTTCTATTATTATCTATGAGAGAAAGGAATAATGCCATGAGAACAGTTTATTCTGTGGGAATATAAGTCGTATATCCCTTAACGACTTGAGATCGTGTGCTTGAAGCAATCCATTGCAGGATTTCTACCAGTTACCCTACTTCCCGAAGGAGGTTATGATATCCCTGAAGATATAACGTTCTCCGAGACACTTAGCTCCTAATAGGATTCATGACACAGCTGCGATGATCAGAAAGTTCGGGAAACGCGGCGAGGGATCTGACGTGTTCGTGGGACGGACATGAAAGGCGCCGATACGGACCGTTAGTCGCCTGATGACGGAACGGAATCGGTAACAAAACGTACGTGCCAGGGAAACGCTTTGCATTTCACGTACGCTGGGTTCTTATTGGATCGGAGGGTGGGAGTAGTTTCGCCATTGGTGGACATATCTCGGCGAGGGTCCAGTTCTCTCGTCGTGATCAGAATAAACGAGTGGGATGCTTATCCTCATTGTTTGAGGAAGATAATAAATCCGTACAGGATAGGATAGACTGAGTATAACTGGTGTTAATGGGTTGTCTAACTATATTTTTTTTAAAATAATTATTCTATTCAATACCCGAAATGCTTATGTCCAACTATAACTAGCTTGAAGTAGGTTCTGCGAGTAACTCTTTAAAAGGTTGTAATCAGCTAGTATTTTAGATAATTATATACTATATAAAGTCTAAAAGTTTAAATAATTTAATAAATAACAAGAATGATCATAAATGACAGGTGTGAATAAAGATATGAAGAATAAAAAAATTAATTTTAAGTTATTTATATATAATTAATTTACCGTATAATTTCAAATTAGTTCAAAAAAGCTATAGAGACCTCTAGAAACTGCAACAAAGTCCTAAGAGCTATCAACTGGAGCTCATGAAGCTCTACAAAGAGGGGCGGAACATAGGAAAATAAATAGTTGTAACTATTTTTGTTCTCTTTAAACCGTAACCCTGACCATCTTCCACATAATTATAAATTTTTTACTATCAATTAAAAATGTTCCAGGTAAAAAACTCCTTAGTACCGCATCAAACCCACTTTGTATAAAAATAAAGCTATTTTTTATTTGAGACAATTTATTTTTTACATATATATTTTTTCAACATTTTGATAACTGGACTTACTGAGATGAGCTTTGGAGCTCCACTAAACCATCTAATTCCTTTCGTATAGAATACTTAAAAATCCAAAATCCTTAATGCTACTTTCTTTGTCACAAATTAAGTCCTCAATGTTCCATATGTTGCCGCTTTGGCTAGAATCAGGTATCAATTCTTCCATGATAAACTTCCCAACCACCCAAACGCACTTGTTTCTAACATGGCTTCTCCTTCATTACCTGACAATCCTCCTGGGTGTCTAAAAAGATGGCCCCGAGATTCTTCACACGACTGCATCATGTCATTGTATAACGAACATAAAATTTACAATTTTAAAAAATATACAAGATAAATTAATAAAATTCTTTTTGCAAATTAGTTAAAAAAATATAATATACAAAATAACTTTTGCACCATGATAGTAATAATACAACATATTATACCTAAATACATTTAAAACAAATTGTATAATATTAATTAACATACTGTTCATAAGAATTCCTTGGAAAAAATGACCAAGATCTATCCACTAATACTTCTACCTAGTAGTATTTATGAATAATAATGAAGGCCTAAATAACCCGAAGGTTCGATGCCGATACCACCAAACACCATCTACATACATCCTTCAAAACCAATTCCATTAAATAAGTTTTTACTCAGTCCTCCCATCTACGTTTCGGTCTATCCTTCGGATGATTACGCGTCGGTTCAGTGTTTATTAATATTTTAGGGATCTGCTCGTTACTATGCCCTACAACCTTATACGGCGCAATGCTATCTATAACTTGAATTATATTTACCAGGTGTAGGTCCCTTTATTCAGCCTTGTGTAATCTAAATTCTCCCATCAACTCATCCTTTTTCGGTCCGAATATTTTGCGTAATATTTTATTTTCGAAAACCTCAAGACGCTGTCCATCCCTAAGTGTAAGTTGCCACGTCTCACATCCATAAAGAACAGTGGGAAGGATAATGGTTTTGTACATTAATTATTTTAATGAATTGACTGGTGTGAAAAAGTAGAAAAGAGTTTCGAAAATGGCATAAGGTAAAAAGGTCGAGACGTTACCAAAAATCGAAAAAATAAAATAATAATATTTTTATGAAATTTTATTTTTTTATAAATTGGTCCTTAAATTTTTTTTTCTTGATCATTCTGATTAATAGTCAATTATTTAAAAATGAATACCACTACAAAAAGGAACAGCAATAATAAAGTTGTTGATAATAAAAATTGATGTTTATATTCCTATCTGGCATTAAATTATCAAGAGAATACTAAGGGGATCAACAAATTAATGGTTTTTTTTTTTAATAAATCGATTATCACCATATAAATCCCTAAGCATTTTTTAAGTCTAAGAAGATGATATACGCAGTTTTACCAAGCCCAGAACCTGAATAAATTAAAATCTCTCTAAAGCCGTAAATAGTTGGGAAGCCTGTTAGCCTTTGTCGGAGCTAATTCCAGACTAAACGTTCCTATTCGTTTCATTATGGAACGGGCGAAAATAACTTCCATTTAGTTTCGCCATTTACTTTAATTCCATGATTTATATGGTCGTTTATATTTCTTCGACTTTTTACCTTATAATAGATATCATTAAAAGGTTCTTTAATTTGTATCCTTAATTCTATTTTATCTATGTAAGATCTATCCATTATCTATGCAGAATCCTTCCTAATGGAGGTTGAATAAAAAAAATTATAAATACTAATTTTTTTATCAACATACTCTCAACATTTATTTTCAGAAACTCTCCAACGTTTCGGCCCTCAGGCCACTTTCAAGGAGACAACCTATAAAAATTTTTGATTTTATATTATTTTCTCAACAACATACTAATATTTTTGACTATACCTTAAATATTGATATCAATTCTTTAAACAATTTTCTGCAGGCTAATTGCCCATGTCATAACTTTAAAATAAATTAAATATTAAAATAATATCATAACAGTTTCAAACAATGTTTTTAAATTGATTATTTACTTACATAACTTTTTATATTTTAAACCTAAAACTTTTTCATATAAATAATTGGATCTTTTTCTACTTACTAACATCATTTATAACAGAACCAACCTTCAACAGGTTAGGACTCTGTTATCGCCTTATCATTGAAAATAATTTTTTTTACATTCAATACAATTTAATTAACGTTCAGTTTTAAATTATTAATTTATAGCCTTATTATAAATTTCTTAAACCCATAATTAATAATAACAATACTTTATTTAATAATAATAATACTTTATTCATTCTGGGATGAGTCCCTTTAGAAAAATACATAGAAATCAATAGATGAGGGCTGATGAGCCTCAGAGACACTTAAACAAAAATACAAAGAAATATAAACAGTCATTATAAAAAATAATTATTGGTTACTTCCTCACTTTTATCAGTTGAACAATAAAATAAAAAAAAAAAATTAATAAATAAAAAAGAGAAAAGAAAACGATGCAAAAATAATAAAGAATGATATAATAGTTAACATACATATTTACAATTAATTGATTTACAATTTTATGGAGTCTATAAAAAACAAATTTAGGAAAGAAAACTCCATTATTGTAAACGTTTTTTTAAGAATATGTTCTATTTCGGCCGAATATTGGAGACATGGCATTCCAAAACCTTTATATTTATTTTTTTGTAAACCTTTTTTTGTGGCATTGTGGTAAGGCGCAATACCACCGACTATAGGAATATGGCTGGGCTGATAATTATTGTTTGTTACACTGTAGCCTTGAGTCAATCCTGTGAGTCATGGAGCCCTCATAAGGTCCATCCACCTCATGAAGTGGGTACGTTAGAGAGAAGAAAAATCAGGTGGTCGAGAGTGATCTTGAAAAAATTACCACTTTATTTATTCTTTATTATTATATTATTATTTATTTATTCTAAATAGTGCTTCCAAACTAAGTACTCAACCCAAGCAAGACTCTTCATGGGTCTTAGGGGTTCACGTTATTATTAAGATTTTTTTGTGATTTATAGTTTTGGTACTAAATTATAACCTATGTCTTACATAAAGGAATTTCTTCCCAAAATATAATTGTAGATTTAACTGTTTTCTGTAAAATTCTAATCTTAAAATAAAATTTAAATTCTGTTTTGGAATCCACACACATGACTGAATTAGTATTTTATAGTAGTAAAAAAATTAGTATACACTACAATAATCAGACCAATTTGGACATATGGAATTGAGCTCTGGGGCTCCACCAAACCATCAAATTCTTCCCGCATCCAATCG
>NW_027112276.1:153349-207196 GCF_000696795.3 Halyomorpha halys | reverse complement strand
ATTCTTCCCGCATCCAATCGTTACAATCCAAAATCCTACGTAAAATCCTTGATGCTCCTTATTACGTCACAAATAAACTCATTCATAAAGACCTAAACATCCCATTCGTTGCAGATTTGGCCCAAAACAGATATGCGTCTTTTCATTCCAAACTCCTTACCCATCCTAACGCATTAATTCTTAATCTTTCATCCTTAACAATCCCTGATAATCCTCCGAGGCCTCTGTAAAGAAGATGGCCACGGAACCTTCTAATTTAAATTAATGCTTGAAGTACCACCAATGGGTGGTTCCTTCCCACGATTTTCAAGTGTATATGAAACATACAACATATTTACTTATTGTATTTATTATTTGTACAGTTGAAAATCACATTAAATAAATTTAAAAAATTGATTTAATCGTGCCACAAAATTTGAAAATGGATTTCGCTGCTTATCGTATATTAAATATCTATCGTATATCTAAACATAAAGAGAAAATAATCAACCATGTGTTATCGTACTTGATAATTTAACGATTTAAAAAATATCGGCTTTTCAGAGACCTATGTCGTAAAATTCGTGAAATTAACTTTATAAATTTATGAAGACATTATTCAAACTGCTAAATGCAGAAGATTCCTCCAGTTTCCCCGAAAGGTGTTGTATGAAATTCCAGGTAGGAAGGCCACTCCAGACTCTACCTTCCATGGACTGGCTCCGAAACCTGGACAAAAAGTCCTGTTTGATGTCGGCGCCTCTCCTCCCTCTATTAGCAGAGTTAGTTTATTGCCAACCCCTGGGATCACCATCTTCCACAGACCCTATTTATTGCTCTCTCTTTTTGCGGACCATGTTTACGTCCCGTTTCTTATTACCTTCCCTTTCGTGTTTAGTTTCCTAATTTTCTTTACGAGCCAGTAGGACATCGGTGCTACCTGCTTACATCTAAAAATAACATATGCCTAGTAAAAAAATTAGGGAACTAACTAACCGGGTCCTTGGGCTTTAAAGGCGGATCTACATCTTGGCCGCTCTCCACGAATCGGAGGCTTGTACAAATGCTCGGTTAATAAAAGAACCCTCCACATGTCAGTGTTTTTCAGAAAGGCAAGCATGGCGGACGTACAAGTAGTTTCAGCCATTGCACTGGGATTATATTAATTTTATTAAAAAAAAAAAAATGAAAGTAGATGAAATGAAATTAAATATAAAACTTGTTATAACAAGGAACAACAAACACCTCCTAACAGCTCTCAGTTGCAACTAAACAAAGATTAATGTTGGAGATGCTACACGAGCGCTCTAACGAACCCCTTTTGATCTGTGTACAAAAAACCGACTCTCGACGGATCGACAACGAGCTTTGGCCAACTCGTACCAGCTAAGCCAAGCTATCCATCCACATGCTCGCGCATGCCTGAGTTCCCCAAGGCTTGGCCAACAGGCAGATCCGCCTTAACAGAAACCAAGTCTCAAATTTCTTAGCAGATAATAATATTGTAAAGGCAGGACCATATTTGTGTCCAGACTGGCCTTTTACGTTTTTTTTTCTTTTCTTACGTCGGCCCAAGACTCCCGTTGGAGTCCTACACTGCATTTTACGCTTTAAGATTATTATTGTATGAGTATTGGTTCAATACCTCAACAACTACGATTGTGGTTCTACTTTAACCTTACGGACAGAGTATATGTCTGACAGGAATACAACCAGTGCTACCCAAATATATTTTATTGCTGCAATACAAATGATACTACGTGATATTCGTATATTCCATAAGAGATTTATGTTTTCATTTTTTTTTCACGAACCGGCCAGCAAAGACCACGCGAATATCATTTTCGATTCTTCCTCACACCTTTCGCCTTCCTTCCTTCTACTCCATCCAGAACCCTTCCATCCTCCTGGACTGTTCCTCCCGCTCTTCCTCAGTCCATTTTCTTCCACGTCTCTCCTTCTTTCCTACTAGAAACCCAACCTCCTTAGTTTATTCCCAAAACGCTCTCTATCCAAGCAGCCTTCATCCAATATTTTGTCTATCCAGTTCCTCTTTCACATGTTTTACATACCCCCCTATACTTTTATAGCAGCAGACTTTGTTGAAAATATTCTTATTTAGTCTCTCATTTTTCATCCTGACCATGTGCCCATATAATCTCAGTTTTCTGGTCCTGATGCCTGTTTCCAGGTCTTCCAAATTCCTATATATTTCCTCATTGGATTTTCTCCTATACCCCTCTTGCGTTAGTTTGGGTCCGTGAATCCTCTTCAGAATTTTCCTCCCAATCTTCAGGATCCTCTCCAGGCTCAGAAGGCTGACTGTTTCCATACTATACAGTATCACTGGCCTCACTACTGTACTATAGTGTCTTATTTTTGCATTGGAGGAAAACATTTTCTTGTTGTTTTTCATTTTTTTTTTTTATTTTAACTATTAATTTTTTTTATTTCTATATTTGGTCATTCTTTTAAAGTAAATCATAATCTAACCTAATTATTTCTCTTTTCTCAGTCCACCGGTGTTCCTCAAGGTAGCATACTACTTCCCATTCTTTAAACGGTTTATACAGCTGATAATCCAACTCAGTTCTAACACGATACTCTAATGATGTGAGTATCATCTCTGACCGAACTGCTGAAAACAAACCCAACAGTCACATATAACATCCGTTGAAGAATGGTGTCATAACTGAAAAATCAAAATAAATCCTAACAAATCGTGACATCTTGCCCTACAGTACCGTTTTTTAATGTCTCGGACAAGAGACTTATTGGAATCCTCATACAAGACTGACATGACAAGAAACTCCTTGAAGATATGATAGTTGACAACACTCAAAATTTCCCACTTTTTTTTTTTTTTTTTTAATAATTTATTTATTGATATTTACAACTGTATACACATATATACAACAAGTAAATTTGCTGTAGGTGACATAGTGACATGATAAAAACATGTGGAGAATCTACCCATTGATAGAACTCCAAAAACATTTCTAGAGGAGAAGATCTCGAGGCCATCTTCTTTTCAGACGCCTAGGAGGATTATTAGGTAATGAAGGAGAAGCCAGGTTAGAAACAAGTGGATTTGGGTGGTTGAGAAGTTTATTATGGAAGGAACGGTATCTGGTTCTGGCCAAATCGGCAACATATGGAATATTGAGGTCCTGATGGATGACTTGATTTGTGACAAAGTAAGGAGCATTAAGGATTTTACGAAGGATTTTGGACTGTAAGGATTGGATTCTGGAGGAATTTGATGGTTTAGTGGAGCCCCAAAGCTCAACTCCGTATGTCCAGATAGGCCTTATAATAGTCATGTAGATCAGTCTTTTGTAATGGATTGGCAATTTAGACCGTTTGTCTAGTAAATGTTGCAATAGTCGGAATCTACGAGCAGTTTCTTGTCTTTTGAGTCTTGTATGAGGATTCCATGTCAGTCGTTTGTCGAGATGTAGTCCTAAGTAACGGATTCCCACTTAATACCAAAAAATTAATTTTTTTTTACATTTTTTACTCATTATTGGTTAGTTTTTTTATTAGTGCTATATTAGTATGAAAATACACAATTGAAAAGCTAAGAGGAGAGGAAGAGCATGCTATGAGAAATTTAAGGGTAAATTAAAAAAGGAATTTTACTTGGAAAGACCCGTTTAAAAACTCTTTTCTACATTGAGCTATGAATATTTCTTCTAAAAATTAAAATTTACATTTAAAATCTTAAAAAATTGAATTCCAAACCTCATAACAGAATTAAAATCATTTTTACAATTAGCTTTCTCACGGATTTTCAATTATGGGCAAAGTTTAAAATTTTTAATGAATGCATAAATATAGAGGGTATTTAGGGAGTTTAATTAGATTAAAACAAAGTTAAGTAAGGTTTCCATGTATTAAAATTAAAAATTAAACAATAAAGTTGTTTGAAGGATTTTGAGGGCACGAGTTTGCACATTTTGGGGGGGAAAAATGCGGTATCTAGTAATCACATTTTTTTAAAAAATGATTTAACCACAATCATCACACTAGACAGCCAGATTTTTCCCTACTTAGTTTATGTACCTAATTTATGAGACTGGGTGAACCCAGGAGGGCTCCAGAACCTGCAGGGTTGACTCACGGCTACAGTATCAGAATAATTTTTTATCTTAAACAGCCGGATTCGAAGCCGGGTCCTTGAAGTTAGTAGCACATTACCTTACCACTGAGCCACCCCGCTCCCAGTTATCTAATTTATTTATAGTGTTTATTATAGTAGCTTTAGATTTCAATAAATAAATAACAAATAATTCTTATATTTAATAAATTTAGTATTTCCATATTTTCTCACCCAATAGAGGTGATATTACACTTAAAATATAATCACAAAACTACCTGGAGCTTTATCCATATAAACGTTTAATGTATGTACATATATGCTTGTATTGAGCTGATCTTTTTCTTTTCTAGGAAATACAGATAAATTTATAGATAATTTATAAAGGCAGTATAAAGCAATGACTGGAGTTACTCCTGGAGTGATGGAATGATGGGCATTAAGAGCCCTGGCTACGGAAACTAGGGCCCGACAAAGGGAATGTAAGAGCTCTTCGGACGTGAGCTCATCAACCCGAGGAGGACCGGAAAAAAAGTCGGGGCCAAGATCGCTCTGTCGTGAGGCGGCTAATGGAATCCACATCTGACAAATTGTGTTTGATGCCCGGGTCTCGGATAAAGGAACATAATCTTCTTGGGAAAAGAAAAGAAGAGGGTCGCTCTAGGCCGCTCCTGTACTATTCGGTAAAAAAAAGGCCCAACAACAACTGGAACGCTAAAGGTGCTTCACAAAAAATATCACTATGAGTTCAGAGGTGTTACTTTTTCAATAAAGAGACTAAAGTAAGAGGGTTTGTAAAATATTTTACGGCAATTGATTTTTGAGTTGCTGCATTGTAATAATGGTACAGTTAAAAGGAGTTATCGTAAAGCCAGATTTTTGCAAACTGTCAAAATTCAAAATGCCTACAAATGCTTCGTAGATAGTAACAATAGTCGGTATTCACATGCTTGTGTGTTCCAAATAGTATAATATTCTATTTTCATCATGAAAAGATATACTTGCTTCTTAAGAGTTCCCTCAAACGTCATACGATTCTAAAATTTTTTTTTTTTTTAGTTATTTATTTAATGTAATTTACAACTGTACAAATAATACAATAGGTAAATATGTAGTATGTTTCATATACACTTGAAAATCTTGGGAAGGAACCACCCATTGGTGGTACTTGAAACATTAATTTAAATTAGAAGGTCCCGTAGCCATCTTCTTTTCAGACGCCTCGGAGGATTATCACGGATTGTTAAGGATGAAAGATTAAGAATTTATGGGTTAGGATGGTTAAGGAGTTTGGAATGAAAAGACGCATATCTGTTTTGGGTCAAATCTGCAACGAATGGGATGTTAAGGTCTTTATGAATGAGTTTATTTGTGACGTAATAAGGAGCATCAAGGATTTTACGTAGGATTTTGGATTGTAACGATTGGATGCGGGAAGAATTTGATAGTTTGGTGGAGCCCCAGAGCTCAATTCCATATGTCCAAATTGTAATTCTTAAATTAAAAATAAAATGTTCACATCTTTCAATTTTTATTTGGCAAACCTAAAAATTAATCAATTTCTTTAATTTTAATGTAAAATAAAATAAAATATAGTAGTTAAAAATAAAAAATGAAATATGAAAATTTCGATGAAGTAATCGGGGCTTATTGGGAGAAGATAACTGGCGGTCAATAAAGATACCAAAAAAGTAGAAGAAAACTATTTATTATTAACCAACGTTTCGATAAGATTTTTTATAATATATAGAAAGGAACTCCTAACCCTTTATACACTCATTCAATAACTATATTTATATGTACATAAATCAATGTATTTATGTACCAATGTATTTATATATGTATGTAATATCTTATATATGTATATATAGTTGACCGTAAAAATTGATATATAAGAAGATGGCCAGGGTTGCGGTCTTTTTATTTATGTAAAATCTTTGTATTTTTATTCCTATCATTGTATCATTTTGTATCTTTTTAGCTCTGATGAAGCCCTGCAAAGTGGGGCGAAACGTTGGAAAATAAAATAGTTGTAAACTATTTTTGTTTCACTTTTGACCGCAACCCTGACCATCTTCTTATATAGTAATATCTTATACATGTACTTCCACATTTATGACATATATTTACCTATTGTTATTAGATAGTATAGTTATTAGATTTTTTTTTTAGAATGAAACACAGCGTACGAATAAGAAAAAGGGTGTATGAGATATCCTCACTTCCTAGGCTAACTCTTTGGAAGGGTAAGATTTTTTTATAATATATAGAACGGCTACGGAGCAACAGAAAGTAATGATCTGCCACAGCCGGATTCGAACTTTGCAGTTAGAAGCATAGTGCCTTTCCACTATGCCACCGCGCTCCCTACTCCTCTGTCTCTATAAATTAAAAATTATTTTCTCACATTTTTCTCTGATTTTTTTTTCATAATCGCTGTCCTTTAATTTTGAACATAAAATGTACGCGGTAATTTAAATTCATTGAAAAATATTAATGTTGATTTTGGACCTTGCTATGGGCGATCGATTAATTCGATGAGGAGAAAAATAGTTCTGCAAAAATTCTTCCACATTACATCACCCCCATTTTGCTGAATCGATATGAATCTTTGATCTCATAAATAAACAGTTTTCGATCAATTTTGTTACTATTACCCCGTAAATAGAAGTAAAACATTCATTCGAGGGTCCCTATGATATACTACCATTAACTATTACACATTATTGATAGATGTTGATTTATTTAATCGACTTATGAAGCTGAAGGGCATTTTAAAAATAAATTGGATTTGAGAAAAAGTCGTATTGAGTCAAATATTATTCATAGTCGCTTTCTCGACAACCTCTGAAGTATGTGTGAACTCAAAAACATTTTTCAGGTGTATACCATATATAGTTGAAGTTTAATTATATAATAATAAATAATGTTTCATTAACGAATCTACAATTTAAAAAAATATTAAATAGACTATTATCTCAAAATTCTAAAGAAAACCTTTCTAATCATCCTAATCCTTTGGTTCAATCCTTATCTAGTTTCACCCATCCTTACAATCCATCTTGAAGGTTGAAACGGCAATTGCCAAGAGTCCTATTGTAAAATAAAAATAGGCAATTCGAGTTCTGGCAATGGTCAGATGCTCCACTCAACTTTAGCGCACTTACTCAGCCTCCACTGGCTCATTACCCGTGACGCGCTGAGAGGGATGCGCTTGGGATCTTAAAGATCCATGTACATGTGGGGGATAGTTGGGCTCCGTACATAAGAATGTAAAGGTGACCAGAGATTATTTTTTATTTTGTTTTTGTTACTATCATAATTTTTTTTTTTCTTCATGAACATAGTTTGATTATGTTCATTTTTTCCCCTTCTGTTTAAATATATTTTGAGAGAAATTTTATTTATATTTTTCATTTATTTACATTTTAGTATGATTGCGATCAGTTATCACTAATACTTAATGCCCAACAATGTTGTGGCAGATTGTAATATTCATCAATAAATAAAGTTTTGTATTAAAAAAAAAAGGAAATTCCGAACGATATGTTTTTACAATGAAATAATATTTGGTTTAAAGTTTCTTTATAAGCTATTAAAACAATGTTACATAAAACAAGTTTCCTAATATATATAATAATAAAACAAAGAGGAATAAACTTTAAAATGAATTGATATATTGTTGGGGGCTGGGATGTTTAAAGCACAGTGTGTTTCATAAACCTTCTAGTACAGGAACCCGATATAAAAAAGTCAGAATATAAATCTGTAAATATTTAAAAAAAAATTTTTATATAAGACATAACCCGTAAACGTTTATCTTTTGATTCTTAAATTAATCATTAATTAATTTCATAAGCGATTATTATTTTTTTCAACAATAACTACTTAATGGTGCATTCTATTGAAAAGATGCGGTATAAGGAATATTATTGATGAGATCAGACACTCGCTGTTATATATCTCAAAAACCATAAGACAAACAAATATCTGCCAGCACACAAAATAAAGCTAGTTAAACGTACTATAAAGTAGCTTATGACACTTATATTCGCAGGAGTAGTAGTTATCATGATATTTCCTAAAATAAAATGATTTGTAGTAGTTCTAGTACAAGAGCCGGGAAGAAAAAAAGGCAGTTATCTCACCCCAATTTTTGATTACTTTAATGAAAACTATGTATAATTAATAGTCAAAATTGATGAGTCTGCAAAGTACAGGTAGGGGGAATAAGAAATGGCGGCTGTTTCAAAACCTTTAAAAACATTAATTTCACATTCCGCTCTATATCTATATCTAACTACCAACAACACTAGAAAATCTAAGAGAACATTATTTAAAGAAGAGTAAATTTGCTGAAATATTAGCACTACAAGAGCTATTTACGTCCAATAGTTCTCGATATATAGCTTTTCAAAAAGCCAAATTACTTAAAAATCTTCTAATGAGGTGTATATAATTAATTAATTAAAAATCTTCTAAAAGATTAGTAGTTAGCTAATTTATTTTGAGAAATCTATATCTCAGGAACTAGACGTACAGATGTCTATTAGCACTCAAATTAAAGATAGTTTAATGGACTATAAATAAGTTTTAACCTTTAACTTCGTAGGAATAGTAGTTTTCATGATATTTGCCAAAATAAATTGATTTATAGTTATTCAGACCAGAAGTTTGATTTATGAAAAACTCCATTTCAGAAACCATTGGATGAACAGATGTTTGCCAGCGCTCAAATTAAAGCGTTAAATTTACTACAAAATAGTTAATAATGTTTATCTTTGTAGGAGTAGTAGTTTTTATGATATTTCACAAAATAAACTCACAAAATGTTAATTTATAGGTGATCGTATATAATGTTGGATTTTTGAAAAAATATATCTTTAGATCCATAATATGCACATATGTCTGCCAACACTCAAAATAAAGAAAATTTAACTTACTATAAAGTAGTTTATGACACTTATCTTCGTAGAGGTAGTAGTTTTTATGATATTCACATATGAATATAAATTTGGCAAATGAAAATTTGTCCCAACAACTATAAATCAATTTATTTTAGCAAATTTCATGTAAAATATTACTCCTTCGAAGATAAACATCATAAAATACTTTACAGCTCATTAAACTAGCTTTAATTTTAGTGCAAGACTGAAACGACAAGAAACTGCTCGTAGATTCCGATTGCTACAACACTTAAACACTTACTTGACAAACGCTCTAAACTTCCCATTCACTACAAAAAATTAGTATACACTACAATAATCAGACCAATTTGGACGAATGGAATTGAGCTCTGGGGCTCCACCAAACCATCAAATTCTTCCCGCATCCAATCGTTACAATCCAAAATCCTACGTAAAATCCTTGATCTTCCTTATTACCTCACAAATAATCTCATTCACAAAGACCTTAACATCCCATTCGTTGCAGATTTGGCCCAAAACAGATATGCGTCTTTTCATTCCGAACTCCTTAACCATCCTAACCCATTAATTCTTAATCTTTCATCCTTAACAATCCCTGATAATCCTCTGAGGCGTCTGAAAAGAAGATGGCCACGGGACCTTCTAATTTAAATTAATGTTTGAAGTACCACCAATGGGTGGTTCCTTCCCAAGATTTTCAAGTGTATATGAAACATACTACATATTTACCTATTGTATTATTATGTACAATAGTAAATTACATTAAATAAATAATTTAAAAAAAATTTAGTGCTAATAAGCATCTGTACGTCAAATGGTTTTTGAGATATAGATTTTTCAAAATAAATCCACTAACTACTGATTTTTCAGTTCGTCCCATACAACATTTTTATGAATTGTTGCTTTTTAAAAAGCTATGTCTCGAAAACTATTTAACATAAATAACTCTATTAGGGCTCATATTTTAGCAAAATTTCTCTTCTTTAAATGACGTTCTCGTTGGTTTTCTTGTGTTGTTCCTACTTTTTGAGAGCTCTGAAAGTAAAATTAGTTTTTTTTATCGCGTTGAAACAGCCACCATTTTTATTCCCCCTACCTAGACTTGGCAGACTCATGAATATTGACTAGTAATTATACATAGTGTTCATTAAAGTAATAAAAAATTGGGATGAAATAACTCAATTTTTTTTTCGTCTTGGGCTCTTGTACTGTTCGGACAAAAAATGTCATGTGCGAAGATCATAAAAACTTCTACCCATACGAAGATAAGTGACATAAACTACTTTATTGTAAGTTAAATTACTTTTATTTTGATTATTGGCAGACAAATGTACGTCTTATGGTTCCCGAGATAAATTTTTTCAAACATCAAAGATGGTATGCGAACAACTAGAAATTAAGGTTTCGCGAATATATTTTGTCAAATATTTAAAAAAATATTACTCCTACGAAGGTAAACGTTATGAACTACTTTATAGTACATTTAATTAAATTTAATTTTAGTCCTAGCAGACATCTCTACGTTAGATCGTTATATATAGTATATATTCTGAGATTTTTCAAAATAAAATCTCTAACTACTGATTTTTCAGTAAATATTTTTATGAAATATTGCTTTTTAAAAAGCTATAGCTCGGGAACTATTGAACTTAATTAGCTCTATTTGGGCTCATATTTTAGCAAATTCACTCTACCTTAAATTATATTCTCTTAGATTTTATAGTGTTGTTGGTAGTTTTAAAGATATAGAGCTCAGAATGAGAAATTAATTTCTTAATGTTCTGAAATAGCCGCCATTTTGTATTCCCCTACCTAATAACTGCCTTTTTTGTCCTCTTGGGCTCTTCTACTAATATTTAAGGTGTGTATAAGAGCATCTGGATTGACTGTTCAGAACTGTAGAATCTTGCGCTAATATAGGTTTTGATAGTGAAAGTCCTAATTACGCGAGCTAAGTACAGTTCTGGAGTCAAAAGTGGTTATTAGAAACAGTTGAATATGTATTTTTAAATATTCCAGTCATTTAACCGCCTCAAATAAATAATTCCACTTTCGTTTCGGTCTAGGCTTTACACCTAAACCATTTTGCGATATAAGGTTATTTGGACTCAACGAACCTCAAAATAGACATTTACATCGAAATCCAAAATTCGAAATTTCGCACCTTCGTAATACACCCACTTACTGCATATTCCATATATAAGTAAGTGAAAGTAAAAATGAAGATAAGAGGATAGAGGTAAAGGATGTTGATACGAACCTTTTACAAGATCCATTTCCGGAAGCCGTCAGGTGGTGACCGGATATTGGCTGAAGATTTAGGAGGCGGAAGTGGCCCAAGAAGCACCCCCAAGAGAATTATTAAGGCGCCATGTTTATTCTCCCGAGAGACACCGCGCTCGGGATTTATTAATCATTTAATTAAAAGTTTGTTGGTTCACCTCAAATCGCCTTCCTCAGTTCACTAATGAACCTCTCGCCCTCTTCGACCTTCATCTTCTAGTCCTTTAGCACTGACTTGAGCTACTAGCTAATTCCGTCACTTCTTTGGCAGAGGGAGCATATACACAACTCTGTCACTAGGGGTTCATAGTGATCCTATATCATTGTCCTCTAATTTTTCTAGATTGTAATTATTTTCTAAATACACGTTTAATAAATAATTATAACAGAAGCCCGATGCATAAAATCCACCTCCTAGAACATACCTCTGTAAACAATTAAAAAAAAAAATCTATCACACTTAATTCGAAAATACATAACTAACAGTTCTAAAACTTATTAATTTGCTAATTAATTTAATAAAGTAACGATGATATAGATATAGGAGGAAATACGTTTGAACAGGTAGAAAGGTTTAAGTATTTAGTTTCTACGGTAACTAGAAAAAAGGAAATTTATGGGGAAGTAAAAAAAGGTTGAAGGCGGGAAATGTTTGTTATTTATCAATTTTTAAGCTGCTTAGCTCGCGCTTTCTATTCAAAAAGTTAAAAATTAGAATTTACAAAACTATTATCCTTCCCACTGTCCTTTTTGGATACGAGACGTGGCCTCTTTCACTAAGAGATGAACAACGCCTTAAGGTTTTCGAAAATAAAGTATTACGTAAAATATTCGGACTGAAAAAAGATGAATTGACGGCAGAATTTAGGAGACTACAAAACACTGAATTAAGAGGACTACACGCGGTAAATATAATTCAAGTCATAGCATTACGGCATGTAAAGTTGTAGGGCTTAGTAACGAGCGGGTCCCAAAAATTTTAATAAACACTGAACCGACGGGTAAACGTCCGAGGGGTAGATCAAAACCTAGATGGGAGGATACAGTTTAAACTGATTCAGTAAAATTGGGAATGGAGGGGGATTACTGGAAGAATGTATGCAGAGAGCGTGTTGTGGTGTCAGCATCTAACCTTCAGGTTCGTTATGCCTTCATTATCATTATTATTAACGATAATTTACTAAGTAATAACTAGGTATTTGTTTTGATTTTTCACTTGTAACTCCTAAACGGTGGATTCTATTGAAAAAGTTGCAATCAAACAAATTAAAGAACATTAAATTATGCGTCGAATGAGCTCCAGAAAGTAATAATTCCTTTAAGTGGTATGGTGATGTATTACTTCCTATGGTAGGATATGTGCTTTAACAGACCAGCTATTGGTTAATATATACCTGAAGTAGTTGGTTTGACGACTTTAAATGATGTTCTCTTACGTTTTCTATTGTTGTTCGTAGTTTTAATGATATTGAGCACTAAAAGGAAAAATTAATTTTTTGTTTAACCCTTTGAAACAGCCATAATTTTTTATTCCCCCTAACTATACTTGGCAGAATTGGAGGATTTCCATTTGAAAGAGTGAAGGAGTTCAGCTAACTTGGATTGCAAGTAAACGCGAATAATGACATTTAAGCAGAAATACATCGCAGAATTATGTCCGCAAATAAATGCTATTGCTTATTGAAACATTTCAAGAGCAGGGCTATTTTACAAAACACCAGGATACAGCTGTATAAGACCCTGGTGAGACCAGTTCTCACTTATGCCACCGAATACTGGACATTACCCAGGTCAGAGGAAGCCCTTCTACTGAGGTTCGAGAGGAGAATATTGAGGAAAAATTTACGGCCCGGTTTGTGCTGATGGGATCTAGAAGAAGAGAACAAATGCTGAACTGGCAGGCTTCCACAGGAATCAGGATATTGAAAGGGTGATCAAAGTGGGACGGCTTCGGTGGGCAGGCCATGTATTAAGAATGATCCAGGATCAGATATCTAGTATGATCCTGTACGAAAGGATATATGGGACAAGGAGAGTAGGAAGACCCCGGCTTCGATGGATCGATGGAGTGGCAGCGGATGCCATGTCTATCTTGGGAATCCGCAATTGTAGAGCAGCGACAACCATTAGAGAGGACAGGCGGACCAAAATTGCGGGAGGCCTTGACTCTACAAGAGTTGTAGCGCCACAGATGATGATATTTGAGACTCATCAATTTTGACCAGTAATTATGCATAGTTTTCATTAAAGTAATCAGAAATTGGGGCGAAGTAACTGGCTTTTTTCATCTCGTGGGCTCTTTTACTTTCAGAAGAGAAAGATAGTTCAAAGATAGCAAAAGTGGGAAGAAGGATTTGGAAATTCTTTAATAAATAAAATCTATTTACGAAATTAATAAGAAAAAAATAACAAAAGCACGCAAAAGAGATAACAATACTCAAAATGGGCTCGTGTTGAAATTATTACTATTTTTGTGATTTTCGAAAACGAAAATTACGAACAAATAATTATTATATTTCGGTTGCTATAAAAGTTCGTATTTTAGGGCTTCTCGGGATAGGATTAACAAATATAAATTTTGTTCCTGCTAAGAATACAACAGTTCAACAAAAGGTAATGAAGCAGTCATTGAATCGGTATGAAGCAATGGTGAAGATCGAGCGCATTCCCCTTCAAATGGGATCTATCTTTTTCTTTTTTCTTCTTTATTTATTCATAATATTTTGTATTTATACTTCGTATACTAGCCCGAACAACGAGAACTATTTATTTTTTTAAAATAGACAATACCATAGATACTTTACGAGTAGATTTTTTGAAAATTCGGTAAGTAAGCACTGCTAATCCATTTTAATGAGGATAAAACATACTATATTAAAGTCTGTTTAATTCTACACTGACATGGCGAGTTCAATCAAATTCGTATGAGTCGATATCGAGAAAATAGAAAAAAAAATGTGAAAAATCAATCCTATAAAGAGGCACTTTCCGTGGGTCGTTTTTAGCAAAAAGGTTGCTGTCACATCCCAGGTATATATATACATACCATAAATATGTAATTTTTGCTTTCGTAGGACTTTTCGTATTTGAGCTAGGCAGTTAACATACACATACATTCCATTTTGCCAGACAAGGTGTTTTGTACTCATAGAACCTTTCCTTACTTTTTTTCCCTTATAGAAACACGCATTACCGTCAAAAACTCAAATTCAAATTTTTTCAGGCTCATAATGGTTTCTCCAAAAATATATGTTATACGTAGTTATGTGAAAGTAAAAAACAATTGTTGGACAATTCTATTAAAATAGTATTAATTATTATAATAATAATAATTACTGTATTAATTCAATTCTATAAATAAAAATGCAATAAGAATATAAAAAAAAAGCAAACTGAAATAGTACATACTACGTTTATAGAGTAACTGTTTGCCAGAGATGGACACAACATTTTATACATACGTCCAAAATTAACAAGGAAAAGAAGTTTCATATAAAACTTTTATATACATATACACATGTTAACACAATATAATTCAAATTATTAAATTTGCAAGGCATACCTTGTCTTATCGTAAACAGTTTGTGATTTTTTGAACTCTAATTTACGACCATATAGGAATATGGTTTGAGCTGTCGAGAAAGGTACAAAAATAGTAGAAAAAAATATTAGTAACCAACGTTTTGTCCCACATTGCTTAATATGATAATACTTACTAGGATGTATATAGAAGGTTGTATAAATTATGATAAATAAATAAAAAATAACTCAGTCAGATCTTGCTAAACTTCCAAAACTACAAAGAATCAATTAAAGAAAAACATACAAGGGCTTTCGTAAATTAGTAAAGCTGCTACACCTAATTCCTTCCATACCTCCGCCAATGTAACTAATCCGCAGACAATGAACACTTCCATTATGAAGGGTGTGTAAGGAGATACTCTCCGGGCTACCTGAAATCGGGACGGCTACCTGTTCTTCCCGTCGATAGGAGACAATACACGTCAAGGGGTCTAACAAGGATCCCTCGTGTTACTTTTTTCCACTCTTTTTTTAACTCGCTTCCGTAGCATCCTCATTAATATCTAATCTCCCATATGGCCCGTCAGGTTGTCTGGATTCTTCTTCTATACTGACTTAATGAAGTATAACTCCTCACAACCATAATATCTATAATTACTGGGTTAATAAACCATCATTTGAATATGATGAATTTTTTAAAGAAAAATACATACCTGTACTGAAACCAGAATGTAATTTCAGCTTGTATTATTTTTGATCTCGACCCACCATAAGCTGTGAACTGGGTATAAAATGAACTGTAATTGCATAACCACTACTATCTCATTTTTAATTCAAAATGGTGTACTACAAGTGTTAATGTATTTCAGTTACCTTAAAAAATGAATTATTTTGAACTAGTAAGCACTCAACATAGTATACGAGCCGGGAAGAAAAAAATTCACTTTTCTCACCCCAGTTTTTTATTACATTAATGAAAACTATGTATAATTAATAGTCAAAATTGGTAAGTCTACCAAGTGTAGGTAGGGGGAATAAAAAATGGCGCCTGTTTCAAAACCTTAAAAACCACTAATTTTTCATTCGGAGCAGTATATCTTAAAAACTACCAACAACACAAGAAAACCTAAGAGAACATTATTTAATGAAGAGTAAATTTTCTGAAATATCAGCCCTAATAGAGCTATTTACTTTGAGCAGTTTCCGAGATATAGGTTTTTAAAAAGTAACATTTCTAAAAAATCATCTGAAAGATTTGTAGTTAGTTAATTTATTTTGAGAAATCTATATCTCAGGAACTATGTGACGTATAGATGTATATTAGCACTAAAATTAAAGCTAGTTTGACCACTATAAAGTAGTTTATGAACTTTACCTTCGTAGGAATAGTAGTTTCCATGATATTTCCTTAAATAAATTGATTTATATTTGTTCAGAAGATAAGTTTGATTTATGAAAAACTTTATTTCAGAAACCGTAAGACGTACAGATGTCTGTCAGCACTCAAATCAAAGGTTGTTAAATTTACTATAAAATAGGTTATAACATTTATCTTTGTAGGAGTTGTACTTTTTATGATATTTGACAAACTGTTAATTTCTAGTAGTTCCTTTAAGTTTTTTATTTTTGAAAAATATATCTAGACCCATAAGAGGCACTCATGTCTGCCACCGTTCAAAATAAAGGAAATTAAAATTACTAGAAAGAATTTTATGACACTTATTTTATAAGGGTAGTAGTTTTTATAATATTCGCATATGAATATAAATTTAGCAAATTAAAATTTATCCGAACAACAATAAATCAATTTATTTTAGCAAATATCATGAAAACTACTACTCCTACGACGATAAACGTAATAAACTACTTTATAGCCCATTAAACTGGCTATTATTTGAGTACTAATAGACATCTACACGTCATATAGTTTCTGAGATATAGGTTTCTCAAAATAGATAAACTAACTACTAATCTTTCAATACGTTCTGTACAACATTTTTGTGCTAATATTGCTGTTTAAAATAAAAATTTGTATTTTAGGGTTCCTTGTATGGATAGAAACGAATATAAATTTTGTTCCGGCCAAGAATACAATAGTTTAACAAAAGACAACGATGTAATGCGATTGGAAAAGATCGGGCGATTTCGGATTTTCCTGTCCAAATTTGTTTTTTTCTCCTTTAGTTATTCATAAAAATTCTTTAGTATTTTGCATTTATAATTTTTTTTAATTTTAGCTGACAATGAGAACTGTTATTTTTTCAAATAGACAAAATCAAAAATACTTTAGTGATATTTTTTTTTTTTTTTGAAAATTCAGTATTTAAGCACTGTTGATCCATTTTAATAAGAATAAAACATAACTGATACACTAAAGACCATTTCATTCTACATTGTCATGGCGAGTTTAATCAAAATCAAAATCAAGAGTTGATTTTTGAGAAAATCGAAAAAAAAGTGAACAATCTATTCTATTTGGTCAGTCGCTTATTTCGGAAAAAAATACTGTCTCATCTGAGGCATATACCCGCCTAAAATGTATAATTTCAATTTTGAATGAATTTCGTTTTTTAGGCAGGCTTACTAAATATTCCAAATTTAAGTTAGTGAAAGTAAACACAAAGAAGCCAATAATATTCCAACAAAAATAATATAAACCAAACATATCTATGCTAAAACACCACTTTTAGTGTTGATCAGAAGCATAAATTATTGTTAAAATAATGTGAGATATGATTAATCATGTCATACGCGTAAGTTCAAATAATCAAGCAATTGATAGGTCAAGAATATTTACATTTACTATAACAACAAAAAAAAAGTGTATTTATTTCTTATGGTTATGAATTTTCCTTTTTTTTTTTCTTTTTTTTCATATTGCACCTATAGCAAGGCTGCTTAAACCTATTTTGGCTAGTACATGTAGTAGATTTGTTTTTCACTTAATATTCCCCTTATTTCAAGAAGATGGGGGTCTTCTTACGGCCCCCCCTCTGAGAACAATACTAGGTCCCCTCGATACAGCTCTTAGACTTTCCCTCTCCGATCTCCCGTAGGGCACCCCTTGGGGTTCACGATCGACTAACAAGACTTCACAAATATCAATCAGCATTCTTATAGACGTTACGTTTCCAGCAGCTGTCTTATATACACCACTAAACATTATAATCACGGTTGCCTACATGTTTTCAACTGTATTTTAATTTACTATTCTATGTTAATTTTAATAGGGAAATATGTGTGTTCTGATAAAAGGAATATTTTTTACAAAATAGTCCCAGAGAGTTCATGGATAATCTGGAGTATTCGTGTTAGAAGACAATATTGTAGTAAAACAAATTTTACGATTTTGTATTACGATTAGCCACGATTAGTGGCTTCTATCTCACGAGAAAAGTTAACCTTCAAATCTGGCGGTAAAGTTTACCGGCCAATGTACTGAGATTTAGAGCAAATCTACGTTTAACCAGGTAACCATACAAGGAACCTTCCATAGTCCCAGTTCGATCTGTTATCTATTGTATTATTCCGTTTCTTTCCAAATTAAATAATATGGATTTGGTCAAGATAGGCTATTCGATTGACGATGAAGGCTTCGAAGGATTAGTTACTCAGACAAATCAAATCGACCAAATTATTTTTTACAGTGGTCCGATGAAGAATTATTTTCGGCGATTTCGATTGTCAAAAGAAGCAGTTTAATTAATTTTAAATTTATTTGGACCCACAATTCCTAACATTAGCAATAGGAATTGCGGAGTTGAAGTAGAGCTAATACTGACAATACTAAGGAATTTCAATTTTAATCATCTTCGGTTTGATTAAATGTTTCCACAGCCAATGCTTGCTAACCTTTTCCCATCAAGTACTGTTTGTACTTTTAAATTTTATCAAATATTTTTTTTGGCCTTCCTTATATTTTTGAACTTATTTCTTAAATTATAAGACTTGCTTAATTGCATATGTTGGTGAGTGTTGAACTAATTTTCTATTTTAGGTCGAATTTACCTTCTGTTCAACCTTTTGCTTTAAACAGCCCTGATGAAGCCCTGCAAAGTGGGGCGAAACGCCGGACATTAAAATAGTTATAAACTATTTATTCTTTTTTTGACTGCAACCCTAACCATCTTCTTATATTAAAGTTTTATGGTCAACTATATATACATATATTTTTCTATTTCTTTCCAACAGTCTACTTTTTGTTTGGATGTAGTAGTAGTGTCAGTTTTTTTAATTTTCGATGATACTGCTATATTTTTTAAAGAATTTTATGTGAATTTCCTCCTCTACAGGGCAGAAATTCGGGATTCTCTTGTTTCTGCTGAAACAACAATTTCAATGTAATTGCACTAATGAGAATATATAATCAATGAAACCAGGATATTTTACTTTAAAATTTTATTTTATGTAAATCTAAGTTATTTGAGTTTACATATAATGCAGCCTGATGATTCATTATTATTGACATATTGTTTTTAATAATAATGATTTTTCCTGTGGAAGTTGATATGAATTGAAAAAAGGATTATTTGTTCTAATAAATTGTGATTTACTGATTAAAATTGATATAGTTTTATAGTAACTATAATATGATGAATTTTACTTACTTTAGCTGTGTGTAAGTAATGGAAAGAAAAAACAGAAAATTATAAAGAGGTGAGATAGTTGACCGTAGATTAATGATTGGAGAAGATTGTTGGGGGTGCGGTCAGCAAAGAACAACATAAATAAACAAAACAATATTTATTTATGCCGACATTACGACCTGAGTTCTTATTTTTTTCTATTTAATCTTTTGTTATCACGTTGTTGTCCCCAGGTCCTCTAGTGAAGACCTGAAACTCAGGTCGAAACGTCGGCATAAAATAAATAAATATTGTTTTGTTTATTTATGTTGGTCTTTGCTGACCGCACCCCCCCCCCCCCCGACTTTTCCAATCGGAAAATTATAAATTTCAACTATTTGATTTGAATTCCCTTATCTTAAATTTTAAAAATCATATAAACTGAACTCATTGATGACTGGGACAGATGCTGGCAACTTTCGACTAAAGACGAATCTTTCATAAATACATACCTAACTTAACTTCTCAAAATATTAATAAAATAATAAGTATTCCTACAAGTGGGATTTTATGCCTTGTGTTTTTGAATGAAGTCATAAATAGACGCAATTATCTTGCAACTTTAGAATTTGTATATAGAAAATAATGTGATGTCTACCTGAACGTTAGCGGAGGCAGAGATAGTTTAAATAAGAATGTAACTAGAGTACATCCCCGTGCGACACCGGCTCCTATGGGAAAATGTTCTGTTTCCAAAAGGCTCATGCATTATTCAGCTCGGACTAAGTGGGGAGTCCAGAGCGTGTAACTTCTTTATGGGGTTACCATATTACATTATTACCGCACCGAGAGAGAGCGCCACGGCCGAGCTTATAATAACAGCGGTAAATTACAATAGGACCGGGCGCCTTGTCCCCCCCCCCCTACCTCGGCGGTCGATTTTACACTCGAATTACTGCCCCACAGGTAATGCTCTTCTTTATATTCCGAGGCTAATAGTTTAATACTGCTATTATAATAGATTCGCCGCTAACAACATTTCATCAGAAGTTGCCTTCGTATTTAAATTTAATAAGGTTGGTTATTCTCGTAGTCAGATCTGTGTTGAACAGTGCTTGACTTTTTCAATAAAGAATTATTCAATACATAATAACTTTAAAAATATGAAGGAGATGGTCAGGGGTGCGGTCAAAAAGGAGAAACAAATATTTCGCCCTACTTTGTGGGGTGTCATCAGGGCTAAAAAGATACGAAAAAAACTCAAGAATATTTTGATAAAGTAGGATATTCCCGTAGTCAGATCTGTGTTAAGCAGTGCTCAACTTTATCAATAAAGAATTATTCAATACATAATATTTTTAAAAATATGAAGGGGTACGGTCAAAAAGGTAAAAGAAATAGATATTAACTATTTATTTGCTGACATTCCGTCCTACTTTGTAGGCTTCATCAGGGCTTAAAAAGCAATACAAAAAATATATATTTTGACAATGTAGGATAATAAAATAGGATTACAAATTATGTATAATTAAAAAGAACATTATATAAAAATGAAAAAAAAAAGGAAGAAATAAAAATAGTTATTGTGCAAAATATGCAATAATAACTAACTATATATATAAAAAAAAATTATAGTGGTTCTGATTTGTTTTTTAGATATTTTTTTTTTTATTATTCTTATTTAATTTTTTATTTATTCTTTCTTGACATTAATTTATTCTCAAATTAATTCCTTAATTATCCGTTGTTTAGGGTGTTTTTTTTATTTATTTATATATTTTTTTACTTCCCTCATATATACTTTATAGTGTACAATTTTTTTTATATATATAGTTAATCTAATCTATTTTATACTATAACTATTGTTATTTCTTCTTTTTTGTTTATTTTTATATAATTTTCTTTTCACTTATATTTACATAATTTGAAACCCTACCTCATTTTACTTTTTTGCATCATATCCTAAAACGGACAAAATATGTTTACTTTTTTTTTTTTTTTTTTTTTTTTTTTTTTTTTTTTTTTTTTAGACCTGATGAAGCTGATTGCCGAAACGGCGGCATAAAATTAGTTAACTATTTTTTATTACTTTTTTCTATCGTATTCCCAACCATCTCCTTCATATTTTAAAATATTCGGCCTATAATTTATATGTTTAATACAATGTCTTTTTTTTTTTTTTTTAGAAAACCAGAGTAAAAAATATTTTTTTGTTACGCATGCCCTTATTTCTAGTACGGTACTAACTAATCGTTCTTAAAAACACCGATCATAAGCAGCCTGTGACCTAGAAAATGAAGAACTTAATCCCCCCACCATGGTTAGAATAGGTTAGTCACCTTTAAAAAAAAATGAGCCTATACGAAATTTAAGTTGTCGTGAAATATATAGGGTTTTTTTTTATAATGGAAGAATCCATAATTTAACCTGTTGTTATAGCATAATGAGGAATTAATCAAAATTTATTATGCCCATTTTCAGTAAAAAATCATTTTGCATTTATTATATTTTATTCATTGAATTAATCAGAAAAGTACATCCATTTAAAATAACATACAGAAATGACAAACATAAATGAAATTTGAGTTAGTTACACTTTTGATTATTAGGGCGCTGTGGAGACAGCTATGATTAATAAGTTAGAACAGTACAATATGAATTAATTTCCAGCGATAAAACTAATAATCCAATAGAAAAAACTAAAATAAAAAACAATTGACAGAACTTATGATGTGAATAATTATGATATAAATTTAGAATTAATAATAAAAGGGTAATGAATTCGTAATAAATATGGAATAATTTAAAATAAAAGGTTTATAAATTAATAACGAATTTAAATAAAATAATAAAGAAGATAAAGAGAAATAAATAAAAAATTATTAACAAAACTAATAAAGAGGACATATAAATCAAAATATATATACCTTACCATTTTAACAGTTATTATCTCTCTTCATTTAATTAAATCAATAAATCTTTTCAATTATATATATTTTGATTTATTTGTTCACTTTATTAGTTTAGTTAATAATTAGTTTTTTATTTGGCTTTCTATAAGTCTTTATCTTGTTTTATAAATATATCTTTATAAAAGTGTGATATAAAAGATGTCGTTTTTCAATTTGAGGCGCTTTTTAAATATTGCTCTATCTTAAAGTCTCCTCTTCCCGTTTTAAGCTAATATTTCAAAAGTGATATAGGGCCGTCTGTTCCCGGAGGTCTTAGCGGGGCGGGTTTGGCGGGGAAGGATTGCCTTTTCTTTTTGCGTAATGATCTCCTCTTGTCGTACATGTTTCTTTATAAAAGTGTGATAAAAAAAAAATAAAGTGTGGTATACCAAAAAAAAAAAAAAAAATAATAATAAGGAAGATAAATATGAATAAAACAGAATTATTGACTAAACTAATAAAATTGACGTTTGCATTAATATAATCATAAGGGGAGACATAATAGATATTATAAATTGGTATGTAGTATAAATAACTAGTAATGGTAACGGTCACTTTATTAGTTTAGTTAATAATTCTTTTTTATTTATATTTATCCTCTTTATTATTTTCTTTAGCTTTTTTGATTGTTTACATACCACTAGCTGTGCATTTTTATATTATATTTTTTATATAGCTCTTGCATTAACTCCTATCTTCTTTGTATCTTTTTATTGTTGCCCTGACGAAGTACAGCGT
This sequence comes from Halyomorpha halys, assembly GCF_000696795.3. NCBI lineage: Eukaryota > Metazoa > Arthropoda > Insecta > Hemiptera > Pentatomidae > Halyomorpha > Halyomorpha halys. The sequence goes on along the minus strand of NW_027112276.1, from coordinate 184,131 downwards.
AGGTCGAATCGTCGGCAGAAATAAATAAATAGTTATTACTATTTTACTTCCTTCTTAACCGTTGCCCTGAACATCCATATTTTTCCTTGCACCGGCAAGATCGTTTGCTATTGAGACAATCAGATAATTTCTTCATCATATTTCCTGATTCAATTTGACATTAGCGTAAATATTTCTGCATGAAATGCGATGCAATATGCGGGCTATTTAATAACGAGATTGAAATGGGAGAGAGATGTATTGCGAACCTGGCTCGGGGTTTAACAATTCCGACTCTGCATATTTGTTATCCTGGTTTATGATTGGATTTGATTTGTCCCTTCCTCCCAGGGGCGAAAAAGGGGAAACGGGTTTATTTTCCAAAGAGGTTTTCTAATAGAGTGGTATTATTTACGACCGCCAAGAGCTGAAAGGGATGCAGATTGCACCGGGAGTGCAATGAATGGCTCACAATACAATGCGTTCCCGTTCGGCCTACTCACTCTCAATGCCTGTTTTTACCGCTTATCTCTTTCACCGGCCCAATTAGAACGAGTTTGATGAAGAGAGGAGGGCTTTAATGTCAAAACAGATAAAAGTGCTTAATCACAGGCCCCTAATCCGTAATTAAAGCTAACATACACACGGGGGAAATCCCCCATCGCACCGCCTGATTATTTCAAACAGAGCGGCCAATATAATGAGATTAGCTCGTGATGAATCGAACCGCGGGTTTTTCATTTCACAGGGGGCGGGAGGGGGGAGGAGGAAAGGGGGGACAGTTAACAAACGACTAGAATGTCGGATATGAGTCCCAACCGATTCGCCCCCCTCCCTCTCATTCCAAAAACATTTTAATTATTTATGTTGCCTCGTTGCTCTTATTCAACTGCTAACAATTTCATTTGAATGTTCCACGTTGGCCATCATACAAAACTGTTTGACTTCTTTTGATTTCATTACGGTTTTGTTTTTAGTTTTCAATTATTGTTAACGAATATAGTAAACTTTTTTTTATTTTTGTATATTTTTAATACTTATTTTTTTTTTATTTTTACATAAATTTGTAACTTTTAATATTTGTTAATTATTTATTTTTTAAATATATATTTATAACCATCTATCACTACTTTTACCAATTATATGACATATATATTATGAGTTTATATTCTATTTATTTAAAATTAATATTTGTTGTATTTTGTGTTTTAGGTATGTTTTATTTAAGCTAAAGAGAGGAGGAATAATGGAGTAACGAGAAAGAGGAAAGTCAGAATGGGTTGAAAGAGAAACAATGAAAAAAATGAGAAAAGGAAGAAAGAGAAAAAAGGATTAATAAAGAATAAAACGAAGAATAAAATTGATGAAAAATAATAAAAAGATAAAAGAACCAAAGCGATGAAAGAAAGTAAAAGTCATATACTATTGTTATGTATTGTTTATTTGCTATGCCTATACATTGTAAGATTAAAAAATTTATTAGCCATATAAGTAAAAATACAACAAAAAACTTTGACATATCACACTACATAAGTCACCAATATTTATGTAAACTAGTATTAAAGTGATCGCAATTTTTGTGAATTAACAAAGAGAAAATATAAAGTTAAGGGGAAGCAAAAATATGAAGGAAACATTTCCATTTTTCTGGTGCTTCAAAAATTCCTCTATACCCATTTCATAATATTTCAAAGTAAAATTTATAAATGAGGAATTAAAGTTTTGATTCACAATTTTCTTCAATCAATTTCTGAATTTAAAGTAATTATTTTTTTGAAACACAATCAGGATATACATATTTTGGAATATTTACATATATTAAGGTACGAGGGTACTTGTTATCTAAGCTAATGGCTACCAACCAATGGAAACATTGTATTATGCATTGTATTATAAGTATAGGATTAAAAGTTCTACAAATTTTTAAAAATTATATATACCTCACGACTACTGATAAATCTTTATGAACGGCCACTAAGAAGCTTCTTAACTACAATTTTAATCAACTTTTCTTACTGAATCACAAACATGGACAAAATCAGACGATGAAAAAACTCAGGTAATCGGTCAGCACCTTTCAAAAACATTTGATCCACACCCTGACATTCTTAATCCAACCCACATTGAATACATTGAAGAAGAATTAAATATTCCACCTTCCTCCTAAAGCATTTCATCCTTCAGAAATATCCAGTATCATTTAGAAGTTACCTACCCGCAAAGTTCACGGTTATGACCTAATTACATCCCATATTCTAAAACATCTTCCTCGAAAATCTGTTCTATTCCTCACCTACATCTACAATGCTGTACTCAGATCCACATATTTTCCTGACCCATGGAAATTATCCACAATCAACATGATTCCCAAACCTCAAAAGCCGCCTGAATACCCATCCTCCACCGTTCTATCTCTTTGTTACCTATCATGGGCAAAATCCTTGAGAAACTAATCTTAAAACGCCTGTACCCTATCCTTGATTCCAACCACGTAATCCCAGATCACCAGTTTGGATTCCAAACATCCCACACCACTATCCAGCAACGCCATCGTGTGGTAGATGTTGTCTCGTCTTCATTGGAGCGCGGAATGTACTGCTCGGGAGTCTTTCTTGATGTAGAAAAGGCTTTTGATCGAGTCTGGCACCCAGGACTGCTATACAAGATCCGTAAATTCCTACCCCTACATACTTCCTCATTATCCATTCTTATCTCCCCGATAAATTATTTCAAGTAAATTACAACGGCGCTTATTCATCCCTATTCCGTCAGTCTGCTGGTGTACCTCAGGGTAGTATTCTTGGTCCTATCCTTTATACAGTTTTCTCAACTGACATCTCAACCCATCCTAACACTATCCTCACAACGTATGCCGATGATACATGTCTATTGCCAGTGAACAATGATCCTTACATTGTATCTCAAACCAATTCAATTCCAATAAATCCCACTATTGGATTCAAGTAATCCGAATTTTGCGCTTATTTTTTGGTTTTATATAAAGTCGGGGTCGGGGGTCTCCTCATTTTCTGATGCCCCCCCTTGCCGCGGATTCCAGCAGCCATTGCAGGCTAGGACCTGGCCTAACCCTACCATCACGCCAGAGTCCAGGACACGCTGGCCAGCCACTGAAGAGGAAAGACTTCTTTTCAGACACCAGGCGAATATTCATGGTCTTCACCATATTCGCCCACCGTACACCTCGACGAGGGAAGCGGCCATAGGACGCGGAAGTGACCGCGACAGCGAAACTTTTAACAGTCACCAGATAAGCCATATTCTATATGCCATGAGACCTCCAAAGTTGTTCCTTTCTTATATCATTATGGATAAAGATTTCTGAACTAACTCACTAACCAGTTTGCCCCTCCAGGGAATTAACTTTATAAATAGAAAGAAATACATGCATGTTGTTATCGCCAGTTTTTATTATCATAAACGTAAAATACACTCGGGACACCTCCAGTACAGCACGAGCAGGTCCCGATGTAAACACCAAATCCTTTAATAATACCCTTATTATTCCTGTCGAACAGATCCTTTACTAAGGACTACATCTGGTCAAACGATTAACCTGGAATCCTTACACAAGATTTAAAAGACAGGAAACTGCACGTCGATTTCGACTATTACAGCACTTACTGGACAAACGGTCTAAACTTCCAACACATTACAAAAGACTGATCTACATGACTGTAAAAAGGCCTCTCTGGACATACGAAGTTAAGCTTTGAGGCTTCACTAAACCTTCGAATTTCTCTCGTATCCAATCCTTACAATGCTCTTCGTAAAATCCTCAAAGCTCCTTACTTTGTCACAAATAAAATCATATATAAAGACTGTAAAGTTCCATATGTATCTGATCTAGCCCGAACCAAATAAGTAGAGCTCCGGTTATGGGGGTTCTACTGTTCTATATATGTCGTGATCATCTTCTATTTAACAAAACAAAATATATTATATTATTCAGGAAGGATATTGGGAAGATAATAAAAATTGTCAAGAATTGAATTAATTTAAATATTTTATTCTTAAAATAATCAAAGATTTAAAGAAGTTTTTTAACCATTACAACTAAAGTTAAAATAAAAATACATAAAATATTTAATCGATAAAAAGGAATTGGATAAACCATCGGTCATACTACAGACATAATATACGAGCTAATAAAAAAAAAATAACCTTCATATTCCATATCATAAGTATATTGTTATTTATGGTAGTAATCTCGGGATTATTATTATACGTACTGAAAAGAAGGATATGAAGGCCAAGCAATATAAAGATCAGAGCTGTAAAAGTTTAATTTTGTGAAATGGCAATAAGAAAAGCAAGAAGGATCTTATTTTCCTTTTATTTTACGGTGCCATCAAGGTTGCATAAACTCCGGATGCAGAATCCCGAGACAAGTACCAATCATATATTTAACCGTTTGGTGTTAATAGCCCAAGGCGGTTTACGACGTTGTAAAATTCTGTTGTTGGATATAAAACAGGACAGAGGTATTTCTTAATAGAAAGACGAGATTTCCATGGCTAATAACTTAAGACTTTTATCATCGTTAGTCATTTTCTGAATTTAATCGGATGTTTTTGAACGTATGGTGTATGTGAGTGCTAAATTAATACGTGGCACGGTATTACTTTGAAGGGATGATAACATCCATATATTTTTTTATCTATCTACCCAGTCATTTCTGACGTACAGGGATTAGGAAGGGTTATCCTAAGTTGTAAGATGTTCCTGGTGGCGTTCAAGAAAGCTATAAAAATAATATGAAACTATTTATCAGTAGAGAGGGAGGCAAGGAAGGAGAAAGGGAGAGAAGGAGAGAGAGAGAGAGAGAGAGAGAGAGAGAGAGAGAGAGAGAGAGAGATGTATTAACGTAGGAATCGAATAGAACGCAGAGGAGTTATACCAGAACAATGGTCACCGGTATAAAATAAAAAAAATATATAAATAAAAATAAAATACTCCAAATACATTAACGTGAAAAATTTCTAATTTTTAATTTCATTGAAAATGGTATTTGAGAGTTTCAGACGACGATAAAAACGAATATGATTTGTTTTTTCCTAAAAAAATATTGATCTACTTTATTTTTTTAAAAAAATATTATTTTGCCTTATTCTTCAGAAAGAAACAAATCGATTTGCATATAATAACCATGAAAAAAATGTATACTTTCTGAGTTACGCGTCAATAATGCTTAATTTTGTTAATAACTCTTTTTAGCGAAAAAATTGGTCAGGCGATAATCTTCCAGGAAAATCCTGAACATTTAGCAAAAACCTCCATTACTAAAGGATTGACAGTATAGCCGCGGATAATATAAAAAAAAATAAATAAATATTGATTTTTGTAAATTAGATTGATCTGGAGAGATTCGGTTCTGAGGTTTTATGGCTGGCAACTGAATGAGGATAGAGGCTTTATAAAAATTAGAAGAATGGTTGAGAATCAGGGCGTGTTCAGAAAGTTTGGAATCCGATGGGCTACGAGAGTTGGATGATTTATGTTGCTTATATTATTTATTTATTTATGCTTATGCTTATACTGCTGGGTTTTGAAGTAGTTTTTCGTTTTGCCAATATTGGAAGAATTAAAATTAGAACAGGGAATCCGGTAAACTACATTGAAGCTTATTTTATATCTAAATCATTTAAGTTACAAAAAATTAAAAATATTTACAATGCGATTTTAGACTAAGTCGTGAGTTAGGAATAGTGGATTGTAATGATGTATGCATATTGCAAGAGAGGACAGAAATATAAAGAAGGGATCTGTACAGAAAATGTATTGGACTAGGTTGATAAGTGTTGGGGGGAGGCGGGAATGTAGGGTTTTATGAGTCAAAAAGTTTCTGCGTAACTTAAGTAAGTAAATTTGTTTAATCTGTCTGTAAGTGCTATTGCTTTTACCAGCATTCATTTATATATACTCGCATAGGGACGGTGGTTACCAATAGTATAACAAAAAGCTTGTTCCAAGCAGAGTGGGAAGGTCGCATTGTCCTTCCGAGGGCAGTCATAAAATAAAAGTCAACTCACCCTGGTACGAATCGAAACGGAGCCGCTTTGGACTCGAGGATGATTAGGCTTTAACTTACTCGGCTACATCTACCTGGAAGTCATCCTTTTGCCACCACGCACCTTAGAACTTTTATTTTTATTTTATTCAGTTGCATTTTATTCATTTAGATAATCTGTATTATATTAAAGATAGAGTGGAAATTACGAAAAGAATTGACTAGATAATATATCCAAGCAGAGTGCAAATAATTCAACACGCAACAATTATGTCTTACTTTATTTAATAATTAACAGTTTTTTTAAATTTTATTATTTTTGTGGAAGATAGGAGAAAATTGAAAACACTATAAGGATTAGGACGAAGTCCAATTCCTTTCAATGCAACAAAAGATAGGTCTAAATAGTTTCCTTACATTTCAGAATTTTTTTTTTAATTTGACCAAATAAAATTACATGTATTCCACACAGAGTACTACATAGATCTGTGAAATTGAAAAAAAAAGAAGTTATTATAGGTGTTTTATATGTTTTTTAAATTAATATTTAAATAATTTGGATATAATTATTATTATCAATTATCATTCTTCATAATATTACTGTTTCAGCTACCATTTTTTTTCTAAAATAATATTTGTAGTGTTGTTCATTATGAATAAATATGTAATATATAAATATAAATATTATTCGAATTATCACAAATGTATATTCTTACTTTTCAAAATAATTATAAATATAAATTCTTTATCAAAAATTTTTTAAAATATCTAGTGAAATTGGATTCCTTCTTTTTTGGGACTAGAAGAACTAAAATTTTCCTCAGATTATTTTTTCTGAAATTTATATTATTGTAATAAAAAGTATTTTAATATTTGTATTTATTTGCTTTACATCAGTTACAGCCTAGAGACATACTGAGGGTGTTGGCCTATTAAGTAAAATAACAAACAAAATGTTATTTGGTTAGTGGTTCGGATAGGTCTACCATATTATAACTGTATACTGCGTTAGTCTGTTCCAAACTAGATTATGGTTCTTTTATTTATGGCTCTGCCCGTCGCCGAACATTTGCCAAATTCGATTCAGTACATGATACAGGAATCCGTATTGCTATCCGTGCATTCTGGACCAGTCCCATTCTCAGCATTTGCTCTGAAGCAGGCCTACTTCCGCTATCATTTAGGAAACAAAAACCAACCATAAATTATGTTCAAAATATTTCAACAAACAAATTATCCAACTTACAAATATGTTTTCCGATCTAAATTCTCCATAGCTTTTTTGCAGAAACCAAACCCAATACTTACTTTGGCGGAAACAATCACTCTGGCTATTTCAACACTTGAAGCATTTCCGATACTGAAGCCTGAAATTCAGAACCCACCCTGGGCTCTAAAACAACCTGTTACAATGTTGCATCTTTCCTTTATACACAAAAATAATACCACATCTGTCGAGTATTGTTGTAGGTTATCGCATCTTCTTGAAAATATTCCAAAACATTTTTTAATAAACTCTGATGGTTCCAAATCAGACAACTCGACCGCCTCATCTTTCGTTACACGCGATTCAACTCACAATTTTAAATTTCACGGAATATCATCAGCCCTCCATTTTTGCCTTTCAATGACTCAAAAGCAATTGCAGTGATCTCAGATTCGTTGAGCTCTTTGAAAAATTTGAGAACCATCTACCCCGACACATCCACTCATCATAAGAATATAATCTTTTCTCCTAAAACTATCACAAGGAAAGTCTATATGGATATATCATACGGATCCGAAGCCACATAGGTATTGTTGGCAACGAGCTTGCAGACAAAGCTGCCGGAGAGGCACTCACGCTCCCTGACCGAGGCACCGCCGTTCTTACTTCATTAGAACTCAGTAAACGTCTTAAAATAAAAATATGGGAAAGATGGCAGGCCATGTAGAATGAAAGCTTTCCGAATTAATTAAAAGAACAGCAAAACCATGGGCGACATCCTACCGCAGCTGCCGCAGGGAGGAAGTTGCTCTGGCTCGCTTGAGAATATGTCATACTCTCCTTACGCACTCTCTCCTGATAAGAAAACTGCCACCTCCAATGTGCCAATATTGTCAGCCTATTCTCACGATAAAACACATTTTTGAAAAATGTACTCACTATTAGCCAACATTAAACAGGACGGGACTGACCCCAAAGCTCTCACAGATGAGGAAGCTAAAATTACATTAGTATTTGAATTTTTAATAGCCCATCGCCATCTTTATAAATTATAGATCCTCTTCGATTTTAATTTTTTTTTATTTATTATTAATTTTTACATTGAATGTATGAATCGCGTTACTATTTAACATTTTTTTTAATAACGTGTGCGTGTGTGTGAATGTTTGAATGCTTGTGTGTGTGCGTGTTTGGTGTTGTATGTATTAATGATGTAACTTAATCATAATAACATGCCATTGGCGTTAATGACCAAAAGGTTTTAGGCCTGTAAACAACAACAAACAAAATATAAGGTAAGTACAAGATAAGAAAAATAACGAAAAAACAAATTAAGAAAAAGAGAAAAATAGAAATACAAAAATCTTAGTATATACCAATCTTCTACCCCAGTTCAACTTAATTAAAATAAATGTTTATTTTACGTATGCATTGATTTCTCTCTTAGTATTTTTCTTAACTTACTCATATGGACAACGCAGAATACCATAAAGTAAGGTGAGAAAAGTGGTAAAAGAAAAGGTAACAAAAACAATGCAGAAGGACTAAAGAAAAGAATCCTGAAGACGAAGGAGGAATCCGAATCGCCGGTATAGTGTAAATAATTTAAGCATAAAGAAACATTTAGAAAAGAGAATAAAGAAAATCACTAAATATTTATCTGAAAAATCTTAGGGTACAAAAGAAAAGAAGAAAAACTAACTACAAAAAGAATAAAATAAAATAAACGGGGTAAGTTTTCAATATACAAATATAATAAAATAATACTATTTAAAATGTAACTCGCTAAAAATAAAATCTATAAAAATTTCTTTAGGTAAAATTAAGGGACATAGAAAGTTGAAATAATAAATAAATTACAGATAAATAACTCCAAGGACCCGGGTTCGAATCCAGCTGGGCAGAAAATTGTTTCTGATACACTGAAGCCGTTAGTCAACCCTGTGGGTTCTGGAACCCTCCTGTAGTCCACCCAGTCTCATAAATTGAGTAAACGTGGCGGACGAGCGAGATTCTGACCAAATCACCTCTTTGCACAATCGTTGGTTAAGGAAAAGTACTTTCTTACAAAGTACTGAATCCCTGACCTTTCATGGGTTCTAGTGGTACAGATTTAATTTACTTCACAGATAATTAAAATATTTTGTAATTAAAAAAATAGAAAAAATATTTCAAGATAACATTTTGAACAAAAGAAAATTTCTTTATTAATTTGTAATATAAGTTTTTAGAAGTACCCCACTGGGGCGGATGTCCCAAAAATATGTCTAGTTGCCTTATTAAACAAAATTTCACTCCATAAGAAGACAGAGAAGTAGTGAAATGGGCGCATTACGACAGAGCTGTTAAATCAACCCTAAAAGAGGATGTTTACAGAATATTACCGGGAACAGCCGAAAGCTCTTCCTTAATTGATCCAAACGAGCCGGGATTTCCAAGCAGCGATAATAATGGCGATTGGAGGAAGGGAGTGACCATCACTATCTTAATTACGCACATAACATCCACCATCCACCCTGATAGGTTTTTTATGTTGCCGCCCTTCCAGCCCACCGGAATATAGAGCGGGCGCACGCACCGGAAGCCCTAGCAGTTTATTGCATCTGTTTGCTACAGCTGTAAAGGCCCCATCAAACCAGAAATAAACTTTTAATGGCTTCCAAGTATTATCTTATAAATAGCGAGATCGTTTGGTAGGCCATACCTGCTCCCTTCTCAAGTGCCTATAAAGTTGTGGCAACGATCGGCTCGTAATACGACCGTCATTAACTATACCATTTAATGTCGCGGCGATTTTTCTCGTAGTTACAGCCTTTATTGCCTTTTAGCGACATTCGCTGAACACATGTGCTGAAGAAAATTTAATAACAAAGGTTTCCTACCTCACCCTCAATACTAGGCAGGATCAACTCATTCAACGCGATGAGTTATCCTATCAAGGGATGACCGTTATTTATTTCCACCTTCCCCTTCCTTAAAAGCAATACAGGTGTGCAGCAGCAGTTCGATGTTACATATCCATCATCAAACTACTGCTAATAAATCAATTTACAATTAATAATTCACTAAGTTTTCTTATAGCTTTCATCAGTTTTCAGTCTTCTGCGCCTCTTCCGTCCGCAGGCATTCCAGGGGCTGGTCTCCTTTGACGAATATAGAAGTGGCTTGGTGCAATAATTATTTTCCATCAAATTCTTTGTAATACGGGTTGTTTTCTTCGCTTACTAGCTGAGGGAAGTTGTTCTCTGCGAGGGCGTTGAGTCCGGTTTCCCACAGCTATCTGGCCCGTAATGCATCAAAGGCGATACAGTCTATGATGATGTCTCCGGAACAACACAACTAGGGCATAGGGAGTCGATATCCATCCCATGGCCATGATGCTTGGCTCGAAATCCCCCATGCCCCGTGAGGAATTGAGCCAGTAATCGGGGAGGACCCAGTTTGCTTCCATCCGTGACCGAACGGTGGGGAAATATTTCCTTAAGGTAGCACCTTTTGGGTTTGTATCCAACGCCGATTCCATTTTTCGGTGGTGTCCTCCCGGAGATGGCTTTCCATTTACTTGGGCTCACGTCAACCCTCACCTCAAGATTTGCCGGCAGACCTGCCGAGCCCCCTTTCTTGAATTTAAACATCATCATTTCTTCCCGCAGAAGGTCGAGAGGTATCCCTCCCGCTAAAACTTGCATCGCCTCATGTGAGACACTCCTGTATGCCTTGGTGACTCTAAGCAAAGCCGTCCGTTGGACTGTCGCCAATTTTCTCTTCTGCCGTTGCGAGAGATTCCGATTCGGGGCGGGAAAGGCATACCTAAGAATACCCACAACCACTCTTTTACATATGAAGGGTTGACCGTGAGTAGGCATCCAAAACGTTATTGAAGTCAAGTAGCATAATATTTTAATCTTCATAATGGGTGGTATTGGAAATAAATGGAGCCCTCCATAAAAAAATATTTATAAACAATAATAGAAATGTCCATAAGGTTAGTTTTCAGTTAGAACCTGTACCAAGCAATACTTGATCCAAAAAACCTAAAGGTGTGTGTTGAAGCAACATTAAAAAAAAAGGTTTGTTGGATTGTTTATATATCAGACCCCTCAGAACGGCTGTTATCAGTACATCCTACGCACCTCGCCAAGCCACATACACTTACGCCACAATGACCCTATTTTTTAAAGGGCGCTTGTGCTGCATCTACACGTTTGTGTTCAGTTTGTATTATTTTTGAACTGCCAACAGATAAATGTTTGAACTCTCTGTGTTTTAATTTATTAAAGAATTTCCCTAACCTTTGCATTCAATAATTAACTTTACTTTTAGTGGGTACATTTTAAAATTCTATCGATTTGGAGTAAATACATGGTTTCAAATCTTGTTAATTAACTTAAGCAGTTTATTTTGGACTTAACATATCATAAATATATATTTATAAAGACATTATAGGTCAAGGTAATGAAATTTACAAGTTTCTGACTAAAATTCCAGAAATAAAGTTGAGTTTATTGGTTGTGTAATATTCCTTATAAATAATGAAATTAGAATGTTATAACCGGCAAAAGTCAAAAGGACGTGCAAGTGTGTGGATACCGATGTTTGTTTATCAAACAGTCTTGGATTTGTAACATTGGCAAACGTGTAGACCCAGCATAATAAAAAATATAAATTTGAAATTTTCGCTCCCATTCTCGTTGCTAAGAAGATACCTTGACAATGAGAGCCATAATCAATCACGATATTAGTGAAGCGAACGTTAGAAAATCACATAATATTGTATCATTATTAATTTTAAAACCTCATTTTACATTAAAAATTATGATTTATCATGATAAAACGCATTTATGTTCTCAAACAAAATGACGTTAACCATTTCGAGTAACGACACAACAAAGGGTTGTTTATACCAGAGTGGGAAGATCGAGTTTGGTACCAGAGTTCTACTAAGAAATAGATTTATAACTTTAATAACATTTTCGTAAGCACTGCATTCAATATTTCGTATCGCCTATAGGAGAAGAAATTCCCCATTTAATTAACCAATCTCGTAAAATCCTCAATGTTCCTTACTTTGTCACAAATAAAATCATACATAAAGACCATAATGTTCCGTATGTAACCGATCTAACCCGAACCAGATATCACTCCTTCCATTATAAACTCCCTAACCACTCAAACCCCCTAGTTTCTAACCTTGCATCTTCTTCCATTCCTGACAATCCTCCGTGGCGCCTGGAAAGAAGATGGCCACGAGACCAGCTAATGTAAAACGTCATTAGAGTGCTACCAATGGGTAGTTGTTCTACATATCTGTAACACTCCATTTTAACTATGATCATATTTACTAAATGAATTATGTAATATACAGTTGTAAATTTCAATAAAGATATTAAAAAAAAAAATTAACCAATCGCTTTCTACATGACAACTAAAACTTCAAGGAAATCTTGACCTACTTTAGTAGCAAGTTCTACTTTTCCGGTCCACCATTCCCGTCACGTCCCAAGTTGCCAATCTTATTAAGAGTTTTCTTCAATAAAATGAAATTCAATTTCTATTTTGACGAGTAATTAGCGATAGGTAATATTGATCTAGCTTCACCCATAGATTAATTGAAATGCTGCATTCTACCTAACCTAAGTATTTCAAAAGAACCAACAACCGTCCCAAATTTCCAATTTAACCAACCATCACTCCTGCCTCCTCCCCTTTAAATTTAAATTGTGACTGAGAAGAGAACAGTTCATAATGAATAATTCTAAGGGATTTTATCAAGGCAGCCCCGGCTTACCGTTTTGATTTCAATACAATCATCCCTGGCAGGTCCCGAACCCATCAACCCGGCGCCCGTACACCCTCAATAAATATGCAACTGGAAAATAAGCGGTGTCTATGAATACCAATGGGGATGAGGGGGAGGGCTGCTCTGAAGGGAGGAAAAGAGATAAAAAAGGAGAGGACGGGGAGTAGGGAAAAAAAAGTAGGAAGAGGGGACAAAAAAAGGGGTTAAAGCTGAGGGTGTAAAAGGTGAGGAGGGGATTAGCGGAGGAGGAGGATTAGGGAACCGATAGGGATGAATAATGGATGCCCGCCCCCCTCCCTGGGCCGGGCTGAATAAATTAAACTCCTACAGTCGTCCTCGCCGATTCAATTTGCCCCTACACAGCTCCCTCTTCTTATCCTCTTCCTTAATACTTCAATCTCTTCTTCCTTCCCCTCTCGGGAAATGGCCCCGGAAAAGCCGGAAAATTCTCTTAGCTCCTATTGTTGTTACCTTTTCCGTTTCTCTCCGGTCTAACCCGCACGGAAGCAACGAATCTCCCATAATAAGGTATCTTTCCAAGTAAACATGCCGTCCTGTGATATCTGTTGATATAAATATTCTTTTATTTTATTATTTATTTAATTCATACGATACTAAAACTGAGATTACGGTTGCCATCCAGCATTCCCAGTATCATCTAAATGTAGACGACTTAAAAATCTACCTTTCCTTCTATCCTGATGCCTCAAATACCATTCTTAACTACAAGAAGACAATAGTATAAGCACTTGGGCATCAGACAGTAAAATTATGTTAAATGCCGAAAAGACTATAGCTATCACAATTGGATCTCCCTCTCTGCTCAAATATATCCCAGAACCTCCAACCTTATCCCAAACAATACTCCTAGCTCATTCCATATGTTAGTCAAAAATCTCGGAGTCACTTCCGATCAAACTTTATCCTGGAAACCACACATTGCTGAAATTTCCCGTTGAATCATAGCCACTATGAAGTGTATAAATAGTGGTAAAAGATAAAGAATTTGACTGTGATTTTTAATGTATTTTTGACATATTAGATATAAAGTTTTGACCTGGGCAGAATAGCCTGTATGGAGTTTTTTTAAAATAGTTAAATGATATGTCTCATAGTAAATTAAGATTGTCCCTGAAGATGGCCGGATTGGCCGAAGCGTTGGACGTGTAAATGAAATAAATGTTTTGAGACTATAATTTGGATAGTGTTTTTTAATTATTTAGTAAAAAAAAAATAATAAACTACTTTCATAGTACATGGTTTATGAGGTATATTTTGACGAATATTAGAAAAATTACAACTTGAATGAAGATAAACGTTATAAGTTACTTTATAGTACATTAAACTAGCTTTAATTTGAGTGCTTGTACACATCTGTACGTTTTATTGTTCCTGAGATAAATTATTCCATGAATCAAAAATTCTGTAAGAACACTATATAAGCAAATATCTAAGATCTAGTTTTCCCAAATAAATTCACTATTTACTATTAAAACTACTGATTTTTCGTCATTTTTTTATGGAATGTTGCTTCTTTAAATCGGAAACTATCGAACATAAACAGCAGTAGTGCTCTTATTTTAGAGAATTTACTATACTTTAAATGGTTCTGTTTTAGGTTTTCTATTTTTAGTAGTTTTAAAGATATGGAGTTTCAAATGAACAATTAACTTATTTTAACTAATTATAAGAGATAGTTGACAGTGGATGACGTACGAGGAGAAGATGGTTGGGGAGTGCGGTCAAAATGAAACACAAATTAGTGGTGTAACTTATTTAATTGTGCCAACGTTTCGGCTAGAGTTTCTAGCCTTCATCAGGGCTAAGAACAGAACAAGATATCAACCAATAAGTATAGAAAATAAGAAATAAGGAAATATTCCTTAATTATGTTATATCACCTACTTTTTCAATTACCTATGTATACATTTTATTTTCCACTTCTCTCATCACTTCATTTTATTAATTCCATTCTGTAAAATTATTCACTTTTGTCATTCTGTTTACATTTTATTTTTTATTTTAAATACTTATTGGTGATTATCTTGTCCTGTTCTTAGCCCTCAGGAAGGCTAGAAACTCTAGCCGAAATGTTGGCACAATTAAATAAGTTACACCACTCATTTCTGTTTCATTTTGACCGCAGCCCCAACCATCCTCTCCTCTTAATTTATTTTAACGTTTTGAAACTCCTCAATTTTGACTAATAATTATACATAATTATTATTAAAATTAAAAAAAAAAAAATGGTGTGAAATAACTGATTTTTTTTCCACCACTTACGGTACGTACGGAAAGAGGGTTAACGTACTGCAAAAATAAATAACGCAACTATTTGTTTATACATTGTTCTTTATGTTTTTATCAACACTGAACTTATAATAAATAAACAAGTGTACGAGCTTCGTACATCTAATAGAACACATTCTAGAGCAAGATAAAGAAATAAAAACACACGAACTCATAAATTTCCTAAAATGAAAGAGTGTGTTCAGTTACGGAATAGATAAATAAACTCATCACACCTAATGTTCATAAAAAATAAATAAAATAATTAATTAAGAAAGAAAACTGACTTTTAACGGAGATAGTTATCCTCGGCAATTTTACCCCTAAAGTGTTGAATATTTTGTTTTCAATGGTTCAAATAAATTTTGAATCAAATGTCCACTTTAATTTAAGCATACGAGGAGACTGTAGCCAGTCTAAGATCACCAACAGTTTAGATAAAAATTAACAAATGTAAATAAATTAAGAAACAATATAAAAATAAATAAATAAAGAGCAATTATTTATTAACGGTCGTAGCAGATAATTATTTACTAAGTATAAATCTTGCCTTAAGGTCAACAATTATTTATGAATGAAGTTATGAAAATGTATATTAAAAAAAAAAAATTGAAACGTCATGGAAGAAAAAAAAATAGAAATTATGAACTATAGTGCTTTTAATTTTTGAATTAAAGATAAGATATGAGGTTTCTTAAAAAAATATAAAAGTTTAAGTTAAGATGGTGATACAAATACGTTGGTAATTATTCTTCATGTACTATCAACGACGACTCCTGGGGCACACCCAGCCTCTATAAAGTGCATCATCTTAATAATTGTAAAACCTTGCGGTGAAGCGTGTTCCGTTGTTGTAGTGGACTAGTTTTTTTTCTATTTATTTCTTTTTTTTTTTTTAAGAAGAAATATTTCAGAGGAAATGGGAAATCTGACGGCATTTATCGGATGAAAAGTACACCCTAAATGTTTTATAAACATCTTAAATTAAAATCGCTTTAGTGCTTACAGGGTATGGTCTATACCTAAGGTACCCTTTAGGAATATTAGCTACTGGAGGGTGCCTGAGAGAAGGGAGATTATGAATGAGAGGAGATGAAGAGGAAATAATCTGATAAAGACGGGAAGGGCCTCGGGAAGGAGATTGTCCTTAAAGAGGGAAGGATAAAGAGTGTAGTTTGGAGGAATTGTGTTCTGTCTGTGTCCTTATCCGTAGCCACTCGCCAATCCCTATCCCAATCTTCTCTCAAGCCCCACCCCCCTATTAAGGGGGTCTCTTCTGTGTCTTTCTTAGCGTAAATATACCACATCGTAAATATTTAGTAATTCTACGGTTCATCTACAATGACTTATTCGACCAAATGTAGTGACAAATGACTTAATCATAAGGTAAATAAATAAAAAAGTTTAAGGATTTTCAACCTCTTGGAATTATTTATTTTCAACCTTCGATTTATTTATTTATTTTTTTGTAACCTCCTTTATTATTAAATTCCTACAATACATAAATGTATACTAGTGAAATATTGCATTTATGATTTCTCTTATGTATGTATATATTGTAGGAATTTAATAATGATGGAATTATTTCCATTTTTTTTCGTAGCCTCCTTTATTTTTATATTTGGTAAATATATACGTACATATTATATGATATATGTAAATCAGTGATATATTCCCTTTAATTGAGAATTATTCCCTATTGTTTAATTTAATGTATACATAGTTCGAGGTAAATATTAATTGCGTGAATCTAAAAAAAGAAAAATATATATCACATAATTAATTATTTTACCATTCCCCTCCCCCAAATCAAAAATAAAACATATATAAAAAATTAATGCACAAATATTAAAGTTTATCTGTTAAAAGAATTGTCTGATTTTGTTCCTTTTTATTTATTTATTTTTTGTATGGTTTGGTTCCTACAATGCCTGTGAAATAATGATCACACCATCATAGATCTGTATTTGAGTACAGTGAGTATACGTACTATCCCTGGGTCTTTGATGACATAGAAACAAGCTGGTTTTATTTTAAGGAATAGTTCAGGATGCAGCAGCATTGCTTTGTGGTAAAAAAAGAATTGGAGGCCGATTCAAGAGAACAGCATGGTGGTCCGAAGAGGTCAAAGAGGTAATAAGAGAAAAGAAGAAACTTTGGAAAGAATACCTCAGGCACAAAACACCGGAGAACTTCGAATGAGGCTAAATGAGTCATAGAAGCCAAGAGGAAACCCTGTGAACATGCGAAAGATAGAATCAGATTTCTACCTACATGAAAAGCTTTTTTACCGAGTCCTAAAGAGATTAAGAAAAGAAAGAGCGCCAACCCTGAAATTCATAAAAGACAAGCAAGGAAACATTTTCAGGCAGAAGGATGAGATAATGGAAAAGTGGAGGGAATACTTTCAAGATCTGATGAATGAGAATGGACAAACATCCTGTGTAGATGAATCGTCAGGAGGTAGGAACTTGGGAAGAAGATGATTTTATTGATGATGACGAACTGGAAGAAGCAATCTGGAACATAAAGCTAGGGAAATCTACAAGTAGTGATGGAGTAACTTCTAAAATGCTGAAATACATGGGGCCCAAAGGGAAATAAATTCGGCTGCATCTGCAAAACATAGTGTGGAAATAAAAGTAAACACCAAAAGATAGGAAAGTAGCCATCATCGTCCCTATCTTTAAGAAAGGTGAAAATAGAGGCTGTAACAAGCACCGAGGCATATCTCTATTAAGTATAGAGCCGTGCCAAGTAAGATTTATTCTAAGATCTTGGAAAAGAGAATAAGAAGATAAGTTGAAGAATACTTGAAGAGGAGCAATACGGCTTACGGGAAAATCGTAGCACCCAGGACCTTATCTTCTTCATGAGACAAGTTTTCGAAAAGATATTGGAAAAGAAGAATGAGATGTCAGTGAGTTTTGTTATCGCAAAAGCCTTCGATCGGGTGAGAAAGTCTGATATCTTGGAGGCCTTGGGAGAAAAAGGGATCGATTATGGTCATGAACTGGCTGTTGAGAGTCTCAACAAGAAAACAAGATGAGTTAAGATTTGCACTTCACCCACTGTACCTCACAGGAAAGAGAAACAACAATCGGAATCCGGCAAGGTTGTAGTCTCAGTACACTTTTATTCTGGTAATGGGCTCAACAAATTGAAGAGCTAAAGAAAAAATGCGGAAATTCCACCTGGGATGTGCCAACCTAAGGCCATAGAGCCTCGTATTACTTGCTTTGTTATTTTCTCGGACACCAACAGGATTCTGCAGAACAATATTAATATATTAAACGAAGAACTGTGGAAGATTAATATGGTTATCAACTCTGGAGAAACAAAAGTAATGAGGGTTGGGAAGAAGCCAGGGGGAATATACGCGTTATCAGAGTCGAAGAAAAAATCCTCGAACAAGTAGAAAACTTGAAATACCTGGGCGTGAACCTTAATGAAAACGGATATATCGATTCAGAGGTGACTGAGCGAATCGCTGCTGTGAGCAAGATGTTTGAGGCTTTCTAAAAGAGAGGTTTTCTAAAATAGGCGAGAGATGAAAAAGAAAACAAAAGTGGCCGTTTTCATATCGACATTTCTTCCCATTTCGACAAATTCCTCAGAGTCATGGACGCTGACGAAGCAGCATCAATCAATGATAGAAACATCAGAAATGAGATTTCTCGGAAAGATTGAGAGGTAAACAAGAAGAGACAGAGTACGCAGCACCATCATCAAGTCGAACCTTAATATTAAACCGGCCAACGATGTGATAGAAGAGAATCGACTGAGATGGCTGGGACATCTTCTGCGAAATGGAAACAAGGAGGATAGCTAGCCCTACCGAGCCAAAGTGGAAGGCAAGAGAGGAAGAGGACGGCCAAGAAGAAAATGGGAAGATGAGGTAAAAAGGGACTTCCAGAGAAGAGGACTTCAATGCAACGACAGAAGGCGCATTGCAGAAGACCGGCAGAGCTGGAGAGGGTTCTATTAACTCTTCACACTGATTAATGCGGTTCATGAGGACTGATTATGATGATGATGATGAGTATACAGTATGCATTAATTGTTTCTCGGAGATGATACAAAAAATAAAATAAAATAAACAGTTAAATCTGCCAAAGCCTATCTGCTTTTTGATTGGTTTACTATTAAACATTGACAGAAGGGTGATAATTTTTATTAATAAATTTCAAAATAAGATAATTTTCATTAATAAATACTTGCATTATAATAGCATTCGGCGACACATATATCATGGGAATGATTTGCTAGAGGAGACTAGTATTTTATATTTTATTAAAAAAACATAGAAAATAAAAAACTGATATTTATTTTTCATTTTTAGTTTTAACTACATTCCTAGTTTGTTTCATATAACCTCTGTTATTTATTTAAAAATATTGTTGAGATATCAATTGTTGGGTAGAAACTAAAACAAAAAATAAACGGGTGTTGTTTTTTTTCTACCCAAGTTTACACTCGACCGAACAAAAAGTAGGGAAAATAAAAATACTTCGATTCGTAATAAATTCAGCGTTTCCTGCAAATGATAGTCAAAGGATCTACGTTTATTACAAGCAGTGGAAAAAAATTCAGTTATTTCGCCCCAATTTTTTATTACTTTAATAAAAACTATGTATTATTACTCGTAAAAATTTATGGGTCTGCCAAGCATAGTAAGGGAGCATAAAAAATATCAGCTGTTTTAAAAGATTAAAAAAAATAAAATTTTCATTCGGAAGAGAATTCTCTATATCTTTATCACTACTAACAGCCTAAGAGAACAGGATTTAAAGTAAAGTACATTTGCTAAAATATGAGCCCTAATAGAGCTATTTACGTTCAATAGTTCCCGAAATACGTTTTTTTAAAAACTGACATTTCATGAAATATATAATGAAAAATCAGTAGTTAGAAAACTTACTGTGGGAAATCTTTATTTCAGGAACCATAAAACGTAGAGACGTCTATTAGCACGCGAATTAAAGCTAGTTTAAGGATTTTATAACGTTTATCTTCGTAGAGGTAGTAGTTTTCATGATATTTGACAAAATAAATTTGCAAAATGTTGATTGATTGTGCTGACAAAAGTTTTGATTTTGGAAAAGATACATATAAGAAATTATTATTTTTTTTCAACAATTACATTATTTATTGATAATATTACATGCTGCCACAAACTGGGTCAATGGGTGAGTAATAATGGTAATTGTACACTTTCATATAAAAAATAATAATAAATAAATATTTTAAAAAATTAAATCAAATAAAAACAGAAATTATTAGACGTACAGATGTATTCCAGCACTCGAAATGAAATACAGGCTTTTAAAAGCAACATTTCATTACAAAATAACAAAAAATCAATAGTTTTAAGGAAAAATTATTTTTAGGAAAACTATATCTTAGAAATCATTGGACATAGACATATTAGACATAGTTTAACGTAATATTGCGTTTTTTCACCAAACTTATCTTCGCAAGAGTAGTAGTCTTCATCGTATATGCTACAATAAATTGATTTCTAGTTATTCGGATAAAATTGCATATTCAGAATTCGTATTCATTAAACTAGCTTATTTTTAGTACTGGCATACATCTGTACGTCTAATAATTCCTGATATGTATCTTTTTATAAATCAAAAATTTTGTAAACAATCAATCAATATTTTGTGGACCTATTTTGTCCAATATCATTAAAACTACAACTCCTACGAAGATTAAAGACATAAAATACTTTATAGTACATTTAACTAGCTTATATTTGAGTGCTAATAGACATCTGTACGTCTCATGGTTTCTGAGATATAGATTTCCCACAATAAATTCTCTAACTACTGATTTTTAGTACATATTTCATGAAATGTTGCTTTTTAAAAAACCGTATCTCGGGAACTATCGAACGTAAATAGCTCATATTTTAGCAAATTTACTCTACCTTAAATGACGTCCTATTAGGTTTCCTGTTGTAAATAGTTATTAGAAACCGAACGAAAAAAAAAATTTTAACGTTTTGAAACAGCTGATATTTTTTATGTGCTCTCACTATTCTTGGTAGACTCATCAATTTGGATTAGTAATTATACACAGTTTTCATTATGGTAATAAAAAATTAGGGCGAAATAACTGACTTTTTATCCCTCTTGGGCTCTTTTAATAATTGCATCTTTTTCCAAAATCTTAATATTGTGGTGGTTTTAAAATTGAGTTTTTCATTCTTCATTATAAGAATAAAAAAACATTAAATATAGCAATTATTCACTTAAGTCTTCAATTATTAACAAACAAGGTTTTCATTAGAGTAATTTTGTTTTTTGTTTATGTATAAATGTGGTAACTATTTAGTGAGTTTACTTTGTTTCAAACAAAGTTAGATATTAACCTTTCCTACAAAAATTATTCTCTTAGGCTTTTCATAAAATTATTAATATTATAAGTTACATAACAAAGTTATTTTTTTGAGGGTTTTGGTGTTTTATTTACAATTTTACATATTTCTTTCTTGTTTTGCATAATAATAAAATAATTATAATAAAAAAAAAAAAAAAGAATAAAAATGAAATAAAACTACTTCCTAGTAAATTCGGGTTTCTTGCAAGTGACCGTCAAAGGGTCAAAAGAATAAAAAAAAATAATTGGTTCGTATTGGGAAAGAAGACTCATTATTTCCAGTTTCAAGATTCCGCGCCATCTGCCGGCTGTAGAATGTCAATCGTGCCGGGGATAAAAGCACACGGAAAACAGAAAAAATAAAAGAGGGGAGAAAAAAAGTTGAAAATGAGAAAAATACTCTGTCGGAAAGAAGGGAGATACGAACGGACGACCTAATCGAATGAAATGTGAGTTGTGGTTTTTCAACGAGAGCGGTTAGTATTCCGCGGTTGTACTCCCCTTCGTCGAGATTTCAGGGGAGATTAGAGTCAGTTCTTCCCATTCCTCAGAGAGCTAATTACCAATAAGGAGCACTCCACATTCCTCTTCATCGGCCCTGCAAGAAACCCACCCTTTCCCTCTTCGGAGAGCTGCAAGCACCGGCCGCATTCTACTTAAGGAGGTAGCTCCTAAGGTTCTTTTTTATTTCGGCGAAGATAGGAAGGTCGCTCAATGAGAAATGTCCTTGTCTAGTTCTGAAGAATGTCACAGGATGAGTCGAAGGATGTACATTTAAAGAATTCTTTATATGAAGTGTCAGGGTATTTTTTTTTTTAAGATATGCTATATAAGTGTTCAAAGCGAGACATTTATTTTAACTCATTTAATTAAATAGGAATGTTTAAATAGCATTATAGAAATAAAGAACGTAGAAGAAATAAATATGTACAACATATAAAGTCATATTTTTTATGGTAGACCGAATCATAGTTACACTGGCAATTAAATTATGAACATCAACTCTAAACTAATTTTTGTCAATTCAATTATGAACAACAAGCATGAATAATTTTTTTATGACCTCCTTCTAGGTAATTTCTGACTTACAGGGGAAGGAGGGGTAACTACAAGGTGCCGCCCTATTCTAACAATAGTGAGGGGTCAATTCATTTATTTGCTTAATTTTTTAGGTGCCATATACAACTACAGGGTTAGAGGCACCGTATTCTGGATTTTGTGGTTACATTTCTCGAAACAGGTTGTTCTCCTTTACGAACTTAATCAAATTCTTCCAATTTTCTGGCAGTAAGGCTTGACGTTTCCCCGGAGGCTAAAAGACGTTCTTGATTATTCCAGACGCGAACAGTGTTCCAAGATATG
Source organism: Halyomorpha halys (assembly GCF_000696795.3). Taxonomy (NCBI): domain Eukaryota; kingdom Metazoa; phylum Arthropoda; class Insecta; order Hemiptera; family Pentatomidae; genus Halyomorpha; species Halyomorpha halys. The sequence goes on along the minus strand of NW_027112276.1, from coordinate 161,079 downwards.
CTCCATCGTCGGTGTACATTTACAACTATAACATGTCGGTGAATGATTTCTTTCAAGAAGTTGCTTGTGTGTTAATCTTGTATGTCCGATCCTGAGCCTGGTTATGATGGATTGTGGCGATTTTCGATAATTGGCGGTAGAGGTTGATTATCACCAAGTGTTGTCTTCATTTTATTTGTTCCAGGTACCTTGGACCAAAAACAGCGCCATGCTTCCTGGCATTGGGTCAGAACCGATTTATGGTAATCGTACAGCTCCAAGTTCTCTTTTCTCGTAAATTTCTATATATGAATGAATTATATATACTGTTACTAAGAGATTGGTTATTGTTTATTGAAAACAGCAAATTTAAATATGAGTAACAAAAAGGAACAACAAACTACTCCACTTATCAACTTTCAACAAATTAGTTTTTGTGAAAACCCACCATTCCTTCAAGTAATTTTTATTTAATTTTATTTTTGGGTAGTATTAATAAAGATATTTCAATATATGGTAAAAACTATCGGATACATATATCGATTCTTTTTTTTTTAACATCCCTATTCCACATTACAACCTTCTCTACTATTACATTATATCATTTCTTTAATAAAATTAAGATAAGTAAATAGTTTACTACAAACATAAAGCACAATCAATTATAAGAAAAAATATTCATCAACATGATTATTCTTTTACAGCTCCGACGTTTCGGTCTTCCTGGCCATTTTAATCATAATATCACAACTACAAATTATTAAAAGGTTCCAAGCTATTCTGCCTTTTTCGTAAATATGCCTTAGTCAATTAATCTATTTTTATCCAATTTCATATATTATAATTTTATTCTATTTATACACTTTTATTAATCACCTAAACAACCTTAATAGAGCTATAATAAATAGGAATAACCTTGATAGGGCTGTAATAAATAGTGCAAATTAAATAAAATCATAATATAGTGGATAAAAATAGTGGATAAAAATCTATTAATTGACTAAGGTATATTTTCGAAACCAGTAAAACCTGCAACAATTTAATAACTTTGTTGTAGGTGTGATATTATGAGCATTATAATAAATAAAATTCAAATAAATCCGCACCCCTACAATTCATGAAGGGTCAGGGGTTCAGTACTTTGTAAGAAATATTGTTACTACACCAAGGGATGTGAAAGAAAGTGATTTTATCAGAATCACGCTCGACTTTAACTAACAAACATTTTAAAATTGTAAACGTTTTCTTTATTTCAGTTACGATGTTATACAACCGAACGTCGTATATTGAGCGATATTTAAAACTATGCGAGGGTTGCAAGATATTTTCTTCTCGAATAGTTACTAAATAATCCAGCCTTGCCTCAGAGTTAATATTGGGATAATCAGGGAAAGGATCTGTGGAGTCGATTTGCGGAGGCTTGGAAAGGAGCGACCGACATGGAACGCGGGAGTGGAATGCCACCTCATGAGGCAGGGCGAAAGATGGCTACTTGGCATTCCACTACACCGCCAATTACCGCTCTTAGCGTGTCTGCCTCCTCGCCGAAGGTTCCGCTGCCCACTTTCTACAAATGATGGTTCAGTATGAACAATCCATCAGTGCCAAGACAGGGTACGAGGGGTTCGGCTGAATGCTAATTTTTTGTACATAACTGACATGAAATAGACAAAAAAGCTGGTGGTATCACCACACTATTTTCGTACACTATTGTAATAACCACCAGGGAAAAACAATTATCGATTTATTTCATATTTTATATTCATCTATTTTTTTTTTCACGGAGCGGTTATAAAGACCACGCGAATATCATTCATTACTTTTGCCTTCTCTCTTGTATTTGTTTTTCCTTTCCTTCCATTTTCCCTTCATTATCTCTGCGAGCCTTTGTTTTCTTTCTCCTGTCCACACGACCCCTTTTTCGAATTTCTGTTTCCCATAAGAACCTTGATTTCCTTCAGTCTTTTCCTACATTTGTCCAGACAGTCCTGGTCTGTTACGGCTAGTCTTGCCGTTTCTTCGTTAATCTGTCGATGTATAGTCCTTAGCTTTTGTATCCTCGGATTTTTTTGACATATGTCCTTTTTTAGCCTTTCCGGGACTGTTAAATATTATATGTTTTATAATTTATATTATATTCGTATATTTACTCAGCCTCATAAATTGGGTACACTTAATTCGGTAAAAATCTGGCGCTCGTGCGTGATTCTAATTATATCCTGCTTGCACAACCGTTGGTCTAGCAACAGCACTTCCTTACAACGTACTGAACCTCTGACGCTTCATGGCTTACAGCGGTACAGATTTAATTAATTAATTAATTAATCTCTATTTGAGGTTTCTTTGACCGCACCCGGACTATCTTTCTTTTATTATTGCACACGGTCAATCAGTGGTCTTCTAAAAGACCATTTAGTTATACATGGATATAACGAGTTTAATCATGATAGTTATAATCTTATTAGAGAAAATCGAAAAATTGTGATAAATTGATTAAATAAAGTGGTACTTTCGGTTAGTCGATTTTATGGAAACATTTACTGTCACGTCCCTGGAATATACCTGCCTTAAATATGTAATTTCAGTTTCTAAAGACCTTTTTTTTTCTTGGATTCAGAGGCTGTATCCGTCGAAAACTCGAATTCAAAATTTCTCACGATCGAAATACTTTAAAAATACCCCATACTATATACTCCATATAAAGGTAAGCGAAAGTAAAAAAGTGAAACAGACAATTTTTTGAAATGGAATATAGAGGACAGAATAAATATAGGAGTTTGATATCAGCCCGAGGATTATGCATAATGAACTACCATGAAATATTAACAAGTGGGAGAGCTTATCCCTTGTGTATTATACAACGGTTGCCTTATCCATCCTCGGATTTGACGATAACCTTTGTACGTTCCGACCCCGTGTTTATTTTAGGCAGGAGGGTGCGCCCGTCCTCAAACAACAATCAGCTAAATATGCTTGAGGTTTTCCCCTGTCTACTTCCAATGGGATATTGTCGTTGCTCAATGGGTGTCTCCACAAGCAGTTCTTTTCGCAAACCTTCAGGTTTTGCATTGAACATAGTAAGAAAAGTGGGTTAGAAAAAAAATAAAATAACCCAAGAGAAACTGTAGCATTTTTAGTTTCTTACGTCCCTATGTTTTGTAAACATTGGTGGAATTATGTTAAAGTTATAACTATTTTTGTGATTTTCGAAAGAAAAAAAAAAATTAAGGCGAAAATGGGGAACAAAATTTATTTATTTTTATTTTTCTATAAAAACTCGTATTTTAGGGTTTTTCGAGGGGGAAATAACGAATATAAATTTTGTTCCTGCCTAGAATACAACAGTAATATGGAATGTTCGGGCAGTCTAGGCTTTTTCGTTAAAGTCGGATATGAATTTTTCCGTTTTTCTCCTGCTGTTATTCATAAAATTCTGTAATATAATAAAAATCTGGACAAACGACTGACATGGAATCCTCATACAAGACTGAAAAGACAGGAAACTGCTCGTCGATTCCGACTATTATAACATTTAGTAGTTAAGCGGTCCAAACTTCCAATCCATTACAAAAGACTGATCTACATGACTATTATAAGGATATCTGGATATACGGAATTAAGCTATGGGGCTCCACTAAACCATCTAATTCCTCTCGAATCCAATCCTTGCAGTCCAAAATCCTTTGTAAAATCCTTAATGCTCCTTACTTTGTCACAAATCAAATCATCCATCAGGACCTCAATGTCTCCTATATTGCCGATTTGGCCAGAACCAGATACCAATCCTTCCATAATAAACTTCCCAACCACCCAAACCAACTCTTTTCTAACCTGGCTTCTCCTTCACTACCTAATAATCCTCCTAGGGGTCTGAAAAGAAGATGGCCTCGAGATTTTCTTCTTTAGAAGTGTTTTTGGAGTTCTATCAAAGGGTAGATTCTTCACATATTTGTATCATGTCATAATATCACTTACAGCAAATTTACTTGATGTGTATATATGTATACAGTTGTAAATAACAATAAATAAATTATAAAAAAAAAAAAAGTGTTTCAAATAAAAAAAATTAAAGTACTTTAGAAGAAGATTTTTTGATAATTCGGCATTATCAATGAGGTTAAAGTCTATCTGGTATAAAAGAACACTTAATTGCTCATTAATGTGAAAATTAAATTAAAATGTGAAAAATCGATTCTATCGAGTGCAACTTTCGGTTGGTCGATTTCAGTGAAAAGGTTGCTGTCACATCCCAGCCATACATACACCCGCCTTAAATATGTAATTTCAGTTTTTTGAGAAATCGTTTTTGAGCTGGTCACACAGACACACAGACCATTTCGCGAGACCTAATTATTTCGACTAAAGAGACCTCATAACTTTTCGTCGAAAACTCGAATTAGAAATTTTGAAAGGTCGCAATACTTTCCCTTTATTATATATTCATTCCATTAAAGGTGCCCACTTCATAGCGTCTGGGTGGGTCCCAGAATAGTTCCCAAACTCACAGGGTTGATTAACGGCTACAGAACCGTAAAATGAGGTTACTTCAGTACACATTTGACAAATTTGTAAATGTCATATCATCAAAAATATTTTTTTCTGTGAAATGTTTATTCCTTCTCTATAGCTCATGTTAGGTCTCATATTCGTATCTTCGATTGTCATAAAAAAAAAAAGTTTATGGTAATACCTGTTGAACCTTAACTAATAAGCTCCAAAGAGGTAGACTTAAGACGTAGATCTTCATTAGACGTTCTAAGTCACCCATGTATCGATTAGGGCTCTCTCATATCTCAAAAGTGGTCACTACAGTATGAATGAGGAGGTCGGAACGGCATAGCAGTAGTCCCAGAAAGATGAAACAAGGAAATCCGAGAACACAAAAGCTCAGGAGTATACATCAGGCAGAAGAAGGAAGAAACGGAAAGACTAGGAATAAGGGACCAACATTGGAAATGTGTACTAATTTCACCAAAATGTACTAATACAACCATATTTTATGTTAAAAGAATTAATAATTCAAACCCTAACACGGGCGTTAGTAGCCTTACTCACTGAGCTACCGTCTACTCTGTATTACAATAACAAGAATTTATTATTTACACAAAATATTTTTTACAAAATAATTATGTTTTAAAACATCTGCACAGCTTCCATGAAGGGCCAGTACTGTTGTAAGGAAAAAAATAATTGATAGAAGTTTTAATGTGAATAATATTGATTCGAATTCACAATAAATTAATTAATAATAATGAGCTAATTAATGAATTCGTAATAAGTATGAAGTGAACTTGATTAAAAATACGAATATCATATAAATTATAAAACATATAACAAATATAATATTTAACAGTCCCGGAAAGACTAAACAAGGAAATATTCCTAAAAAATCCGTGGATACAAAAGCTCAGAAGGATATATCAGGCAAATGAAGGAAGAAACGGAAAGACTAGTAATAGCGAACTAGGACTGTCTGGACGGAGAAAGATATAGGAAAAGACTGAAGGAAATCAACATTCTTGTGGGAAAGAGAAATTCGAAAAAGAGGGTCGCGTGGACAGAATAGAGAAAACAAAGACACGCCGAGATAATGAGGGAAAAATGGAAGGAAAGGAAAAGCAAATACAAAAGAGAAGCCAAAATTAATGATATTTGCTTTGTCTCTAAGGCGGCTCGGTGAAAATATATATGTATATATAATATTGTACAACATACAATAATATATACAATTTGTAACATAATTAATATAAAGAATATAATTAAATATAATAAAATATAATTTAATCAGCCTTAGCATATATTTGGTATTAAAAGTTGAATATTTTAATTATTAAATTAAACATAGATATGCATAAGGATAATGAAAACATACGCGTAGAATTTGTAACAGTTATGTTCAAAATTGAAAACTGGTGAACTATGATTATTATTCGTATCATTGTAAAAATGTCCAGAATAGAATTTAAGAACATTTGGTTCAGAAAATTAAGAGTTCCATAGGAAATGCATGGAACTGTAGCTGCTCCTAGTAACTGTTCCTTATAACATAACTGTTGCTGTTACTATTAAATATTATTATTATTATGACTCCAAAGCACTGAAATAGCCTCGTAAAACGATGTAAGGCTCTTCCTTTAACTGCTACAAGCCTGTAAGTGTAGCATAAACTGCTTATCTATATAGTATGGTTTCCCCGGCTCCTTGCGAACTACATCCTTGCTTCAGTGGCTAGGTGAAAAGTTATTCCAGAATAAACATTAAAATTTTATTTAATGTAATAGGGTCTTTACACTATAATTCAATACCCGATATTTTAAGTGATACGAAATAAAAGTTAATGAACGTACCAAAGTATCATTAACTGAGGTATTCGGTCGTAAAACAGAGTACGACATTTTTTTGTGAATTGAAGTTTTTAATATTTGTTTCCTTAAAGTTAACTTCAAATGTTTTCAGAAATATGTTGATTTTTTTTTTTTAAATCAATAAAATTGATATTCAGTTATAGTATGTGAAAGCTAGTTGGAAGTAAAACAGGGTAACTGTAAAAGATGGCCGCCCGACGCAGTCTGTTCCTTAATCATAAGAAAATTAAACTATTTGCTAATGAAAATTATTTTCAACAGCAATGCTGAAGACCCAAACTATGATTTCGTGTATTTAAATAAGATCAAAGTTACTCCTAAAAAAGTTTAAAACAAATGCATGTGTATTTTGACCTGTTTTAAAGTAAAAAATGGTATGTACATTAGATACCATGTTTTTAAGCCTCCACGTCATTTAGCCAACTTAATAAAGGTAGATTTTAACTTTTATTTTAGGAATGCATCTGAACAAACAACTGGGAATCCTCATATAAGACTGAAAAGACAGAAAACTGCTTGTCGGTTCCGACTATCACAGTACTTACTAGACAAACGGTCTAAACTTCCAATCCATTACATAAGACTGATTTACATGACTATAATAATGCCTTTCTGGACATACAGAGTTGAGCTTATGTATCCAATCCTCACAATCCAAAAGCCATCGAAAAATCCTTAATGCTCCTTACTTCGTCACGAACCAAGTCATTCATCAGTACCTTAATGTTCCATGTGTTGCAGAATTAGCCAGAACCAGATACTAATCCTTCCATGATAAACTTACCGACCAACCAAACCCAGTTGTTTTTAATCTGATTTCTCCTACATTACCTGATAATCCTCCTAGGAATCTTAAAAAGAAGGTGGCCTCGCGATCTTCTCTAATGTTATTCGATTTCTATCAATGATTTGATTCTCCTCATGTTTGTATCATGCCATTTTATAACAAATAGCAAATTTACTGGTTGTATATATTTGAATACAGTTGTAAATATCATAAATAAAATATATAAGAAAAAGTAAAGCTTTTATTTTTTCAAATATGAGTCAATTATGTGATAACTGAACTTGGTAAAACATGTACACAATTAATAATTTGAAATTTACTTAATAACCTTTCTGTTGCAGTAATCATTTTTACACCTACTAGGTATATCATGACAGTAGCTACTGTCGTTGCAGCATTTACGAACTAGGTCACAGTGACAGTTGACAAAACATGCAGAGGCAGGGAAAATACTCGCGTTAAAACACAAAAATTTTAAATCTCTCCTATGTGACATGTTTTAACATATATATAGGGAGATGGTCAGGGTTGCGGTCAATAGTGAAACAAAAATAGTTTACAACTATTTATTTTCCAACGTTTCGCCCCACTTTGCAGGG